>NW_026961167.1:0-70000 GCF_963924245.1 Chroicocephalus ridibundus | reverse complement strand
TCGCTTGGCACTACAGACCATGGGGCTGCGGGCTTTGCGGCGGCCGTCAGCCTCGGCGCCACCGGCGCCCACCTGGCGCCGCCGCGCCAGCCTGCGAAGCATTTTCCGGTAGGGCCGCGGCTCTGGCCACAGCTCCCACGCCCGAAGAGCCAGGAGGGAAAGCCGTGCCTCGTTGGAAAGCTCTTTGGCAGCCGCTCGCGTGGCCCCACAGCCCGTGGGGCTGCGGGCTTTGCGGCGGCCGTCAGCCTCAGCGCCACCGGCGCCCACATGGCTCCACCGCGTCAGCCTGCGAAGCATTTTCCGGTAGGGCCGCGGCTCTGGCCACAGCTCCCACGCCCGAAGAGCCGGGAGGGAAAGCCATGCCTCGTTGGAAAGCTCTTTGGCAGCCGCTCGCGTGGCCCCACAGACCATGGGGCTACGGGCTTTGCGGCGGCCGTCAGCCTCGGCGCCACCGGCGCCCACCTTGCTCCGCTGCATCAGCCTGCGAAGCATTTTCCGGTAGGGCCGCGGCTCTGGCCACAGCTCCCACGCCCGAAGACCAAGGAGGGAAAGCCGTGCCTCATTGGAAAGCTCTTTGGCAGCCGCTCGCGTGGCCCCACAGCTCGTGGGGCTGCGGGCTTTGCGGGGGCTGTCAGCCTCGGAGCCACCACCGCCCACCTGGCGCCGCCGCACCAGCCTGCGAAGCATTTTCCGGTAGGGCCGCGGCTCTGGCCACAGCTCCTATGGCCAGAGAGCCAGGAGGGAAAGCCGTGCCTCGTTGGAAAACTCTTTGGCAGACGCTCGCGTGGCCCCACAGCCCGTGGGGCTGCGGGCTTTGCGGAGGCCGTCAGCCTCGGCGCCACCGGCTCCCTCGTGGCACCGCCGCGCCAGCCTGCGAAGCATTTTCGGGTAGGGCCGCGGCTCTGGCCACAGCTCCCACGCCCGAAGAGCCAGGAGGGAAAGCCGTGCCTCGTTGGAAAGCTCTTTGGCAGCCGCTCGCGTGGCCCCACAGCTCGTGGGGCTGCGGGCTTTGCGGCGGCCGTCAGCCTCGGCGCCACCGGCGCCCACCTGGCGCCGCCACGCCAGCCTGCGAAGCATTTTCCGGTAGGGCCGCGTCTCTGGCAACAGCTCCCACGCCCGAAGACCAAGGAGGGAAAGCCGTGCCTCGTTGGAAAGCTCTTTGGCAGCCGCTCACTTGGCCCTACAGACCATGGGGCTGCGGGCTTTGCGGCGGCCGTCAGCCTTTGCGACACTGGCGCCCACGTGGCACCGCCGCGCCAGCCTGCGAAGCATTTTCCGGTAGGGCCGCGGCTCTGGCCACAGCTCCCACGCCCGAAGAGCCAGGAGGGAAAGCCGTGCCTCGTTGGAAAGCTCTTTGGCAGCCGCTCGCGTGGCCCCACAGCCCATGGGGCTGCGGGCTTTGCGGCGGCCGTCAGCCTTTGCGACACTGGCGCCCACATGGCGCCGCTGCGCCAGCCTGCGAAGCATTTTCCGGTAGGGCCGCGGCTCTGACCACAGCTCCCACGCCCGAAGAGCCAGGAGGGAAAGCCGTGCCTCATTGGAAAGCTCTTTGGCAGCCGCTCGCGTGGCCCCACAGCCCGTGGGGCTGCGGGCTTTGCGGCGGCCGTCAGCCTCGGCGACACCGGCGCCCACGTGGCGCCGCCGCGCCAGCCTGCAAAGCATTTTGCGGTAGGGCCTTCTCTCTGGCCACAGCTCCACGCCCGAAGAGCCAGGAGGGAAAGCCGTGCCTCGTTGGAAAGCTCTTTGGTAGCTGCTCCCGCGGCCCCACAACCCGTGGGGCTGCGGGCATTGCAGCGGCCGTCAGCCTCGGCGCCACCGGCGCCCACCTGGCGCCGCCGCGCCAGCCTGCGAAGCATTTTCCGGTAGGGCCGCGGCTCTGGCCACAGCTCCCACGCCCGAAGAGCCAGGAGGGAAAGCCGTGCCTCGTTGGAAAGCTCTTTGGCAGCCGCTCGCGTGGCCCCACAGCTCGTGGGGCTGCGGGCTTTGCGGGGGCTGTCAGCCTCGGCGCCACCGGCGCCCACCTTGCTCCGCTGTGTCAGCCTGCGAAGCATTTTCCGGTAGGGCCGCGTCTCTGGCCACAGCTCCCACGCCCGAAGAGCCAGGAGGGAAAGCCGTGCCTCGTTGGAAAGCTCTTTGGCAGCCGCTCGCGTGGCCCCACAGCCCGTGGGGCTGCGGGCTTTGCGGCGGCCGTCAGCCTCAGCGCCACCGGCGCCCACGTGGCTCCGCTGCGTCAGCCTGCGAAGCATTTTCCGGTAGGGCCGCGGCTCTGGCCACAGCTCCCACGCCCGAAGAGCCAGGAGGGAAAGCCATGCCTCGTTGGAAAGCTCTTTGGCAGCCGCTCGCGTGGCCCCACAGACCATGGGGCTACGGGCTTTGCGGCGGCCGTCAGCCTCGGCGCCACCGGCGCCCACCTTGCTCCGCTGCATCAGCCTGCGAAGCATTTTCCGGTAGGGCCGCGGCTCTGGCCACAGCTCCCACGCCCGAAGAGCCAGGAGGGAAAGCTGTGCCTCGTTGGAAAGCTCTTTGGCAGCCGCTCGCGTGGCCCCACAGCTCGTGGGGCTGCGGGCTTTGCGGCGGCCGTCAGCCTCGGCGCCACCGGCGCCCACGTGGCGCCGCCGCGCCAGCCTGCGAAGCATTTTCCGGTAGGGCCGCGGCTCTGGCCACAGCTCCCACGCCCGAAGAGCCAGGAGGGAAAGCCGTGCCTCGTTGGAAAGCTCTTTGGCAGCCGCTCGCGTGGCCCCACATCCTGTGGGGCTTCGGACTTTGCGGGGGCTGTCAGCCTCGGCGCCACCGGCGCCCACCTTGCTCCGCTGTGTCAGCCTGCGAAGCATTTTCCGGTAGGGACGCGGCTCTGGCCACAGCTCCCACGCCCAAAGAGCCAGGAGGGAAAGCCGTGCCTCGTTGGAAAGCTCTTTGGCAGCCGCTCGCGTGGCCCCACAGCCCGTGGGGCTGCGGGCTTTGCGGCGGCCGTCAGCCTCAGCGCCACCGGCGCCCACGTGGCTCTGCCGCGCCAGCCTGCGAAGCATTTTCCGGTAGGGCCGCGGCTCTGGCCACAGCTCCCACGCCCGAAGAGCCAGGAGGGAAAGCCGTGCCTCGTTGGAAAGCTCTTTGGCAGCCGCTCGCGTGGCCCCACAGCCCGTGGGGCTGCGGGCTTTGCGGCGGCCGTCAGCCTTTGCGACAATGGCGCCCACATGGCGCCGCTGCGCCAGCCTGCGAAGCATTTTCCGGTAGGGCCGCGTCTCTGGTCACAGCTCCCACGCCCGAAGAGCCAGGAGGGAAAGCCGTGCCTCGTTGGAAAGCTCTTTGGCAGCCGCTCGCGTGGCCCCACAGCCCGTGGGGCTGCGTGCTTTGCGGCGGCCGTCAGCCTTTGCGACACTGGCGCCCACCTGGCGCCGCTGCGCCAGCCTGCGAAGCATTTTCGGGTAGGGCCGCGGCTCTGGCCACAGCTCCCACGCCCGAAGAGCCAGGAGGGAAAGCCGTGCCTCGTTGGAAAGCTCTTTGGCAGCCGCTCGCTTGGCCCTACAGACCATGGGGCTGCGGGCTTTGCGGCGGCCGTCAGCCTCGGCGCCACCGGCGCCCACGTGGCGCCGCCGCGCCAGCCTGCGAAGCATTTTCCGGTAGGGCCGCGGCTCTGGCCACAGCTCCCACGCCCGAAGAGCCAGGAGGGAAAGCCGTGCCTCGTTGGAAAGCTCTTTGGCAGCCGCTCGCGTGGCCCCACATCCTGTGGGGCTGCGGGCTTTGCGGCAGCCGTCAGCCTTTGCGACACTGGCGCCCACATGGCGCCGCTGCGCCAGCCTGCGAAGCATTTTCCGGTAGGGCCGCGTCTCTGGTCACAGCTCCCACGCCCGAAGAGCCAGGAGGGAAAGCCGTGCCTCGTTGGAAAGCTCTTTGGCAGCCGCTCGCGTGGCCCCACAGCCCGTGGGGCTGCGGGCTTTGCGGCGGCCGTCAGCCTTTACGACACTGGCGCCCACGTGGCGCCGCCGCACCAGCCTGCGAAGCATTTTCCGGTAGGGCCGCGTCTCTGGCCACAGCTCCCACGCCCGAAGAGCCAGGAGGGAAAGCCGTGCCTCGTTGGAAAGCTCTTTGGCAGCCGCTCGCTTGGCCCTACAGACCATGGGGCTGCGGGCTTTGCGGCGGCCGTCAGCCTCGGCGCCACCGGCGCCCACCTGGCGCCGCCGCGCCAGCCTGCGAAGCATTTTCCGGTAGGGCCGCGGCTCTGGCCACAGCTCCCACGCCCGAAGAGCCAGGAGGGAAAGCCGTGCCTCGTTGGAAAGCTCTTTGGCAGCCGCTCGCGTGGCCCCACAGCCCGTGGGGCTACGGGCTTTGCGGCGGCCGTCAGCCTCGGCGCCACCGGCGCCCACCTTGCTCCGCTGCATCAGCCTGCGAAGCATTTTCCGGTAGGGCCGCGGCTCTGGCCACAGCTCCCACGCCCGAAGACCAAGGAGGGAAAGCCGTGCCTCATTAGAAAGCTCTTTGGCAGCCGCTCGCGTGGCCCCACAGCTCGTGGGGCTGCGGGCTTTGCGGGGGCTGTCAGCCTCGGAGCCACCACCGCCCACCTGGCGCCGCCGCACCAGCCTGCGAAGCATTTTCCGGTAGGGCCGCGGCTCTGGCCACAGCTCCTATGGCCAGAGAGCCAGGAGGGAAAGCCGTGCCTCGTTGGAAAACTCTTTGGCAGACGCTCGCGTGGCCCCACAGCCCGTGGGGCTGCGGGCTTTGCGGAGGCCGTCAGCCTCGGCGCCACCGGCTCCCACGTGGCACCGCCGCGCCAGCCTGCGAAGCATTTTCCGGTAGGGCCGCGGCTCTGGCCACAGCTCCCACGCCCGAAGAGCCAGGAGGGAAAGCCGTGCCTCGTTGGAAAGCTCTTTGGTAGCTGCTCCCGTGGCCCCACAACCCGTGGGGCTGCGGGCATTGCAGCGGCCGTCAGCCTCGGCGCCACCGGCGCCCACCTGGCGCCGCTGCGCCAGCCTGCGAAGCATTTTCCGGTAGGGCCGCGGCTCTGGCCACAGCTCACACGCCCAAAGAGCCAGGAGGGAAAGCCGTGCCTCGTTGGAAAGCTCTTTGGCAGCCGCTCGCGTGGCCCCACAGCCCATGGGGCTGCGGGCTTTGCGGCGGCCGTCAGCCTTTGCGACACTGGCGCCCACATGGCGCCGCTGCGCCAGCCTGCGAAGCATTTTCCGGTAGGGCCGCGGCTCTGACCACAGCTCCCACGCCCGAAGAGCCAGGAGGGAAAGCCGTGCCTCGTTGGAAAGCTCTTTGGCAGCCGCTCGCGTGGCCCCACAGCTCGTGGGGCTGCGGGCTTTGCGGCGGCCGTCAGCCTCGGCGCCACCGGCACCCACCTGACGCCGCCGCGCCAGCCTGCGAAGCATTTTCCGGTAGGGCCGCGGCTCTGGCCACAGCTCCCACGCCCGAAGAGCCAGGAGGGAAAGCCATGCCTCGTTGGAAAGCTCTTTGGCAGCCGCTCGCGTGGCCCCACAGACCATGGGGCTACGGGCTTTGCGGCGGCCGTCAGCCTCGGCGCCACCGGCGCCCACGTGGCGCCGCCGCGCCAGCCTGCGAAGCATTTTCCGGTAGGGCCGCGGCTCTGGCCACAGCTCCCACGCCCAAAGAGCCAGGAGGGAAAGCCATGCCTCGTTGGAAAGCTCTTTGGCAGCCGCTCGCGTGGCCCCACAGACCATGGGGCTACGGGCTTTGCGGCGGCCGTCAGCCTCGGCGCCACCGGCGCCCACCTTGCTCCGCTGCATCAGCCTGCGAAGCATTTTCCGGTAGGGCCTTCTCTCTGGCCACAGCTCCCACGCCCGAAGAGCCAGGAGGGAAAGCCGTGCCTCGTTGGAAAGCTCTTTGGCAGCCGCTCGCGTGGCCCCACAGCTCGTGGGGCTGCGGCCTTTGCGGGGGCCGTCAGCCTCGGCGCCACCGGCGCCCACCTGGCGCCGCCGCGCCAGCCTGCAAAGCATTTTCCGGTAGGGCCGCGGCTCTGGCCACAGCTCCCACGCCCGAAGAGCCAGGAGGGAAAGCCGTGCCTCGTTGGAAAGCTCTTTGGCAGCCGCTCGCGTGGCCCCACATCCTGTGGGGCTGCGGGCTTTGCGGGGGCTGTCAGCCTCGGCGCCACCGGCGCCCACCTTGCTCCGCTGTGTCAGCCTGCGAAGCATTTTCCGGTAGGGCCGCGGCTCTGGCCACAGCTCCCACGCCCAAAGAGCCAGGAGGGAAAGCCGTGCCTCGTTGGAAAGCTCTTTGGCAGCCGCTCGCGTGGCCCCACAGCCCGTGGGGCTGCGGGCTTTGCGGCGGCCGTCAGCCTCAGCGCCACAGGCGCCCACGTGGCTCCGCCGCGCCAGCCTGCGAAGCATTTTCCGGTAGGGCCGCGTCTCTGACCACAGCTCCCACGCCCGAAGAGCCAGGAGGGAAAGCCGTGCCTCGTTGGAAAGCTCTTTGGCAGCCGCTCGCGTGGCCCCACAGCCCGTGGGGCTGCGGGCTTTGCGTCGGCCGTCAGCCTTTGCGACACTGGCGCCCACGTGGCGCCGCTGCGCCAGCCTGCGAAGCATTTTCCGGTAGGGCCGCGTCTCTGGCGACAGCTCCCACGCCCGAAGAGCCAGGAGGGAAAGCCGTGCCTCGTTGGAAAGCTCTTTGGCAGCCGCTCGCGTGGCCCCACAGCCCGTGGGGCTGCGGGCTTTGCGGCGGCCGTCAGCCTCGGCGCCACCGGCGCCCACCTGGCGCCGCCGCGCCAGCCTGCGAAGCATTTTCCGGTAGGGCCGCGTCTCTGGTCACAGCTCCCATGCCCGAAGAGCCAGGAGGGAAAGCCGTGCCTCGTTGGAAAGCTCTTTGGCAGCCGCTCGCGTGGCCCCACAGACCATGGGGCTGCGGGCTTTGCGGCGGCCGTCAGCCTCGGCCCCACCGGCGCCCATGTGGCGCCGCCGCGCCAGCCTGCGAAGCATTTTCCGGTAGGGCCGCGGCTCTGGCCACAGCTCCCACGCCCGAAGAGCCAGGAGGGAAAGGCGTGCCTCGTTGGAAAGCTCTTTGGCAGCCGCTCGCGTGGCCCCACAGCCCGTGGGGCTGCGGGCTTTGCGGCGGCCGTCAGCCTCGGCGCCACCGGCTCCCACCTGGCGCCGCCGCGCCAGCCTGCGAAGCATTTTCCGGTAGGGCCGCGTCTCTGGTCACAGCTCCCACGCCCGAAGAGCCAGGAGGGAAAGCCGTGCCTCGTTGGAAAGCTCTTTGGCAGCCGCTCGCGTGGCCCCACAGCTCGTGGGGCTGCGGCCTTTGCGGGGGCCGTCAACCTCGGCGCCACCGGCGCCCACCTGGCGCCGCCGCGCCAGCCTGCGAAGAATTTTCCGGTAGGGCCGCGTCTCTGGCCACAGCTCCCACGCCCGAAGAGCCAGGAGGGAAAGCCGTGCCTCGTTGGAAAGCTCTTTGGCAGCCGCTCGCGTGGCCCCACAGCCCGTGGGGCTGCGGGCTTTGCGGCGGCCGTCAGCCTCGGCGCCACCGGCTCCCACCTGGCGCCGCCGCGCCAGCCTGCGAAGCATTTTCCGGTAGGGCCGCGTCTCTGGTCACAGCTCCCACGCCCGAAGAGCCAGGAGGGAAAGCCGTGCCTCGTTGGAAAGCTCTTTGGCAGCCGCTCGCGTGGCCCCACAGCCCGTGGGGCTGCGGGCTTTGCGGCGGCCGTCAGCCTCAGCGCCACCGGCGCCCACGTGGCGCCGCCGTGCCAGCCTGCGAAGCATTTTCCGGTAGGGCCGCGGCTCTGGCCACAGCTCCCACGCCCGAAGAGCCAGGAGGGAAAGCCGTGCCTCGTTGGAAAGCTCTTTGGGAGCCGCTCGCTTGGCCCTACAGACCATGGGGCTGCGGGCTTTGCGGCGGCCGTCAGCCTCGGCGCCACCGGCGCCCACCTGGCGCCGCCGCGCCAGCCTGCGAAGCATTTTCCGGTAGGGCCGCGGCTCTGGCCACAGCTCCCACGCCCGAAGAGCCAGGAGGGAAAGCCGTGCCTCCTTGGAAAGCTCTTTGGCAGCCGCTCGCGTGGCCCCACAGCCCGTGGGGCTGCGGACTTTGCGGCGGCCGTCAGCCTTTGCGACACTGGCGCCCACATGGCGCCGCTGCGCCAGCCTGCGAAGCATTTTCCGGTAGGGCCGCGTCTCTGGTCACAGCTCCCACGCCCGAAGAGCCAGGAGGGAAAGCCATGCCTCGTTGGAAAGCTCTTTGGCAGCCGCTCACGTGGCCCCACAGCCCGTGGGGCTGCGGGCTTTGCGGCGGCCGTCAGCCTTTTCGACACTGGCGCCCACGTGGCGCCGCCGCGCCAGCCTGCGAAGCATTTTCCGGTAGGGCCGCGGCTCTGGCCACAGCTCCCACGCCCGAAGAGCCAGGAGGGAAAGCCGTGCCTCGTTGGAAAGCTCTTTGGCAGCCGCTCGCTTGGCCCTACAGACCATGGGGCTGCGGGCTTTGCGGCGGCCGTCAGCCTCGGCGCCACCGGCGCCCACCTTGCTCCGCTGCATTAGCCTGCGAAGCATTTTCCGGTAGGGCCGCGGCTCTGGCCACAGCTCCCACGCCCGAAGAGCCAGGAGGGAAAGCCGTGCCTCGTTGGAAAGCTCTTTGGCAGCCGCTCGCGTGGCCCCACAGCCCGAGGGGCTGCGGGCTTTGCGGCGGCCGTCAGCCTTTGCGACACTGGCGCCCACGTGGCGCCGCTGCGCCAGCCTGCGAAGCATTTTCGGGTAGGGCCGCGGCTCTGGCCACAGCTCCCACGCCTGAAGAGCCAGGAGGGAAAGCCGTGCCTCGTTGGAAAGCTCTTTGGCAGCCGCTCGCTTGGCCCTACAGACCATGGGGCTGCGGGCTTTGCGGCGGCCGTCAGCCTCGGCGCCACCGGCGCCCACGTGGCGCCGCCGCACCAGCCTGCGAAGCATTTTCCGGTAGGGCCGCGGCTCTGGCCACAGCTCCCACGCCCGAAGAGCCAGGAGGGAAAGCCGTGCCTCGTTGGAAAGCTCTTTGGCAGCCGCTCGCGTGGCCCCACAGCCCGTGGGGCTGCGGGCTTTGCGGCGGCCGTCAGCCTTTGCGACACTGGCGCCCACATGGTGCCGCTGCGCCAGCCTGCGACGCATTTTCCGGTAGGGCCGCGGCTCTGACCACAGCTCCCACGCCCGAAGAGCCAGGAGGGAAAGCCGTGCCTCGTTGGAAAGCTCTTTGGCAGCCGCTCGCGTGGCCCCACAGATCGTGGGGCTGCGGGCTTTGCGGCGGCCGTCAGCCTCGGCGCCACCGGCACCCACCTGACGCCGCCGCGCCAGCCTGCGAAGCATTTTCCGGTAGGGCCGCGGCTCTGGCCACAGCTCCCACGCCCGAAGAGCCAGGAGGGAAAGCCGTGCCTCGTTGGAAAGCTCTTTGGCAGCCGCTCGCGTGGCCCCACAGCCCGTGGGGCTGCGGGCTTTGCGGCGGCCGTCAGCCTCAGCGCCACCGGCGCCCACGGGGCTCCGCTGCGTCAGCCTGCGAAGCATTTTCCGGTAGGGCCGCGGCTCTGGCCACAGCTCCCACGCCCGAAGAGCCAGGAGAGAAAGCCATGCCTCGTTGGAAAGCTCTTTGGCAGCCGCTCGCGTGGCCCCACAGACCATGGGGCTACGGGCTTTGCGGCGGCCGTCAGCCTCGGCGCCACCGGCGCCCACCTTGCTCCGCTGCATCAGCCTGCGAAGCATTTTCCGGTAGGGCCGCGGCTCTGGCCACAGCTCCCACGCCCAAAGAGCCAGGAGGGAAAGCTGTGCCTCGTTGGAAAGCTCTTTGGCAGCCGCTCGCGTGGCCCCACAGCCCGTGTGGCTGCGGTCTTTGCGGCGGCCGTCAGCCTCGGCGCCACCGGCGCCCACGTGGCGCCGCCGCGCCAGCCTGCGAAGCATTTTCCGGTAGGGCCGCGGCTCTGGCCACAGCTCCCACGCCCGAAGAGCCAGGAGGGAAAGCCGTGCCTCGTTGGAAAGCTCTTTGGCAGCCGATCGCGTGGCCCCACATCCTGTGGGGATGCGGACTTTGCGGGGGCTGTCAGCCTCGGCGCCACCGGCGCCCACCTTGCTCCGCTGTGTCAGCCTGCGAAGCATTTTCCGGTAGGGCCGCGGCTCTGGCCACAGCTCCCACGCCCAAAGAGCCAGGAGGGAAAGCCGTGCCTCGTTGGAAAGCTCTTTGGCAGCCGCTCGCGTGGCCCCACAGCCCGTGGGGCTGCGGGCTTTGCGGCGGCCGTCAGCCTCAGCGCCACCGGCGCCCACGTGGCTCTGCCGCGCCAGCCTGCGAAGCATTTTCCGGTAGGGCCGCGTCTCTGACCACAGCTCCCACGCCCGAAGAGCCAGGAGGGAAAGCCGTGCCTCGTTGGAAAGCTCTTTGGCAGCCGCTCGCGTGGCCCCACAGCCCGTGGGGCTGCGGGCTTTGCGGCGGCCGTCAGCCTTTGCGACACTGGCGCCCACCTGGCGCCGCTGCGCCAGCCTGCGAAGCATTTTCGGGTAGGGCCGCGGCTCTGGTCACAGCTCCCACGCCCGAAGAGCCAGGAGGGAAAGCCGTGCCTCGTTGGAAAGCTCTTTGGCAGCCGCTCGCGTGGCCCCACAGCCCGTGGGGCTGCGGGCTTTGCGGCGGCCGTCAGCCTTTACGACACTGGCGCCCACGTGGCGCCGCCGCGCCAGCCTGCGAAGCATTTTCCGGTAGGGCCGCGGCTCTGGCCACAGCTCCCACGCCCGAAGAGCCAGGAGGGAAAGCCGTGCCTCGTTGGAAAGCTCTTTGGCAGCCGCTCGCTTGGCCCTACAGACCATGGGGCTGCGGGCTTTGCGGCGGCCGTCAGCCTCGGCGCCACCGGCGCCCACCTGGCGCCGCCGCGCCAGCCTGCGAAGCATTTTCCGGTAGGGCCGCGGCTCTGGCCACAGCTCCCACGCCCGTAGAGCCAGGAGGGAAAGCCGTGCCTCGTTGGAAAGCTCTTTGGCAGCCGCTCGCGTGGCCCCACAGCCCGTGGGGCTGCGGGCTTTGCGGCGGCCGTCAGCCTCAGCGCCACCGGCGCCCACGTGGCTCCACCGCGTCAGCCTGCGAAGCATTTTCCGGTAGGGCCGCGGCTCTGGCCACAGCTCCCACGCCCGAAGAGCCAGGAGGGAAAGCCATGCCTCGTTGGAAAGCTCTTTGGCAGCCGCTCGCGTGGCCCCACAGACCATGGGGCTACGGGCTTTGCGGCGGCCGTCAGCCTCGGCGCCACCGGCGCCCACCTTGCTCCGCTGCATCAGCCTGCGAAGCATTTTCCGGTAGGGCCGCGGCTCTGGCCACAGCTCCCACGCCCGAAGACCAAGGAGGGAAAGCCGTGCCTCATTGGAAAGCTCTTTGGCAGCCGCTCGCGTGGCCCCACAGCTCGTGGGGCTGCGGGCTTTGCGGGGGCTGTCAGCCTCGGAGCCACCACCGCCCACCTGGCGCCGCCGCACCAGCCTGCGAAGCATTTTCCGGTAGGGCCGCGGCTCTGGCCACAGCTCCCACGCCCGAAGAGCCAGGAGGGAAAGCCGTGCCTCCTTGGAAAGCTCTTTGGCAGCCGCTCGCGTGGCCCCACAGCCCGTGGGGCTGCGGACTTTGCGGCGGCCGTCAGCCTTTGCGACACTGGCGCCCACATGGCGCCGCTGCGCCAGCCTGCGAAGCATTTTCCGGTAGGGCCGCGTCTCTGGTCACAGCTCCCACGCCCGAAGAGCCAGGAGGGAAAGCCATGCCTCGTTGGAAAGCTCTTTGGCAGCCGCTCACGTGGCCCCACAGCCCGTGGGGCTGCGGGCTTTGCGGCGGCCGTCAGCCTTTTCGACACTGGCGCCCACGTGGCGCCGCCGCGCCAGCCTGCGAAGCATTTTCCGGTAGGGCCGCGGCTCTGGCCACAGCTCCCACGCCCGAAGAGCCAGGAGGGAAAGCCGTGCCTCGTTGGAAAGCTCTTTGGCAGCCGCTCGCTTGGCCCTACAGACCATGGGGCTGCGGGCTTTGCGGCGGCCGTCAGCCTCGGCGCCACCGGCGCCCACCTTGCTCCGCTGCATTAGCCTGCGAAGCATTTTCCGGTAGGGCCGCGGCTCTGGCCACAGCTCCCACGCCCGAAGAGCCAGGAGGGAAAGCCGTGCCTCGTTGGAAAGCTCTTTGGCAGCCGCTCGCGTGGCCCCACAGCCCGAGGGGCTGCGGGCTTTGCGGCGGCCGTCAGCCTTTGCGACACTGGCGCCCACGTGGCGCCGCTGCGCCAGCCTGCGAAGCATTTTCGGGTAGGGCCGCGGCTCTGGCCACAGCTCCCACGCCTGAAGAGCCAGGAGGGAAAGCCGTGCCTCGTTGGAAAGCTCTTTGGCAGCCGCTCGCTTGGCCCTACAGACCATGGGGCTGCGGGCTTTGCGGCGGCCGTCAGCCTCGGCGCCACCGGCGCCCACGTGGCGCCGCCGCACCAGCCTGCGAAGCATTTTCCGGTAGGGCCGCGGCTCTGGCCACAGCTCCCACGCCCGAAGAGCCAGGAGGGAAAGCCGTGCCTCGTTGGAAAGCTCTTTGGCAGCCGCTCGCGTGGCCCCACAGCCCGTGGGGCTGCGGGCTTTGCGGCGGCCGTCAGCCTTTGCGACACTGGCGCCCACATGGTGCCGCTGCGCCAGCCTGCGACGCATTTTCCGGTAGGGCCGCGGCTCTGACCACAGCTCCCACGCCCGAAGAGCCAGGAGGGAAAGCCGTGCCTCGTTGGAAAGCTCTTTGGCAGCCGCTCGCGTGGCCCCACAGATCGTGGGGCTGCGGGCTTTGCGGCGGCCGTCAGCCTCGGCGCCACCGGCACCCACCTGACGCCGCCGCGCCAGCCTGCGAAGCATTTTCCGGTAGGGCCGCGGCTCTGGCCACAGCTCCCACGCCCGAAGAGCCAGGAGGGAAAGCCGTGCCTCGTTGGAAAGCTCTTTGGCAGCCGCTCGCGTGGCCCCACAGCCCGTGGGGCTGCGGGCTTTGCGGCGGCCGTCAGCCTCAGCGCCACCGGCGCCCACGGGGCTCCGCTGCGTCAGCCTGCGAAGCATTTTCCGGTAGGGCCGCGGCTCTGGCCACAGCTCCCACGCCCGAAGAGCCAGGAGAGAAAGCCATGCCTCGTTGGAAAGCTCTTTGGCAGCCGCTCGCGTGGCCCCACAGACCATGGGGCTACGGGCTTTGCGGCGGCCGTCAGCCTCGGCGCCACCGGCGCCCACCTTGCTCCGCTGCATCAGCCTGCGAAGCATTTTCCGGTAGGGCCGCGGCTCTGGCCACAGCTCCCACGCCCAAAGAGCCAGGAGGGAAAGCCGTGCCTCGTTGGAAAGCTCTTTGGCAGCCGCTCGCGTGGCCCCACAGCCCGTGTGGCTGCGGTCTTTGCGGCGGCCGTCAGCCTCGGCGCCACCGGCGCCCACGTGGCGCCGCCGCGCCAGCCTGCGAAGCATTTTCCGGTAGGGCCGCGGCTCTGGCCACAGCTCCCACGCCCGAAGAGCCAGGAGGGAAAGCCGTGCCTCGTTGGAAAGCTCTTTGGCAGCCGATCGCGTGGCCCCACATCCTGTGGGGATGCGGACTTTGCGGGGGCTGTCAGCCTCGGCGCCACCGGCGCCCACCTTGCTCCGCTGTGTCAGCCTGCGAAGCATTTTCCGGTAGGGCCGCGGCTCTGGCCACAGCTCCCACGCCCAAAGAGCCAGGAGGGAAAGCCGTGCCTCGTTGGAAAGCTCTTTGGCAGCCGCTCGCGTGGCCCCACAGCCCGTGGGGCTGCGGGCTTTGCGGCGGCCGTCAGCCTCAGCGCCACCGGCGCCCACGTGGCTCTGCCGCGCCAGCCTGCGAAGCATTTTCCGGTAGGGCCGCGTCTCTGACCACAGCTCCCACGCCCGAAGAGCCAGGAGGGAAAGCCGTGCCTCGTTGGAAAGCTCTTTGGCAGCCGCTCGCGTGGCCCCACAGCCCGTGGGGCTGCGGGCTTTGCGGCGGCCGTCAGCCTTTGCGACACTGGCGCCCACCTGGCGCCGCTGCGCCAGCCTGCGAAGCATTTTCGGGTAGGGCCGCGGCTCTGGTCACAGCTCCCACGCCCGAAGAGCCAGGAGGGAAAGCCGTGCCTCGTTGGAAAGCTCTTTGGCAGCCGCTCGCGTGGCCCCACAGCCCGTGGGGCTGCGGGCTTTGCGGCGGCCGTCAGCCTTTACGACACTGGCGCCCACGTGGCGCCGCCGCGCCAGCCTGCGAAGCATTTTCCGGTAGGGCCGCGGCTCTGGCCACAGCTCCCACGCCCGAAGAGCCAGGAGGGAAAGCCGTGCCTCGTTGGAAAGCTCTTTGGCAGCCGCTCGCTTGGCCCTACAGACCATGGGGCTGCGGGCTTTGCGGCGGCCGTCAGCCTCGGCGCCACCGGCGCCCACCTGGCGCCGCCGCGCCAGCCTGCGAAGCATTTTCCGGTAGGGCCGCGGCTCTGGCCACAGCTCCCACGCCCGTAGAGCCAGGAGGGAAAGCCGTGCCTCGTTGGAAAGCTCTTTGGCAGCCGCTCGCGTGGCCCCACAGCCCGTGGGGCTGCGGGCTTTGCGGCGGCCGTCAGCCTCAGCGCCACCGGCGCCCACGTGGCTCCACCGCGTCAGCCTGCGAAGCATTTTCCGGTAGGGCCGCGGCTCTGGCCACAGCTCCCACGCCCGAAGAGCCAGGAGGGAAAGCCATGCCTCGTTGGAAAGCTCTTTGGCAGCCGCTCGCGTGGCCCCACAGACCATGGGGCTACGGGCTTTGCGGCGGCCGTCAGCCTCGGCGCCACCGGCGCCCACCTTGCTCCGCTGCATCAGCCTGCGAAGCATTTTCCGGTAGGGCCGCGGCTCTGGCCACAGCTCCCACGCCCGAAGACCAAGGAGGGAAAGCCGTGCCTCATTGGAAAGCTCTTTGGCAGCCGCTCGCGTGGCCCCACAGCTCGTGGGGCTGCGGGCTTTGCGGGGGCTGTCAGCCTCGGAGCCACCACCGCCCACCTGGCGCCGCCGCACCAGCCTGTGAAGCATTTTCCGGTAGGGCCGCGGCTCTGGCCACAGCTCCTATGGCCAGAGAGCCAGGAGGGAAAGCCGTGCCTCGTTGGAAAACTCTTTGGCAGACGCTCGCGTGGCCCCACAGCCCGTGGGGCTGCGGGCTTTGCGGAGGCCGTCAGCCTCGGCGCCACCGGCTCCCACGTGTCACCGCCGCGCCAGCCTGCGAAGCATTTTCCGGTAGGGCCGCGGCTCTGGCCACAGCTCCCACGCCCGAAGAGCCAGGAGGGAAAGCCGTGCCTCGTTGGAAAGCTCTTTGGCAGCCGCTCGCGTGGCCCCACAGCTCGTGGGGCTGCGGGCTTTGCGGCGGCCGTCAGCCTCGGCACCACCGGCGCCCACCTGGCGCCGCCGCGCCACCCTGCGAAGCATTTTCGGGTAGGGCCGCGGCTCTGGCCACAGCTCCCACGCCCGAAGAGCCAGGAGGGAAAGCCGTGCCTCGTTGGAAAGCTCTTTGGCAGCCGCTCGCGTGGCCCCACAACTCGTGGGGCTGCGGGCTTTGCGGCGGCCGTCAGCCTCGGCGCCACCGGCGCCCACCTGGCGCCGCCGCGCCAGCCTGTGAAGCATTTTCCGGTAGGGCCGCGGCTCTGGCCACAGCTCCCACGCCCGAAGAGCCAGGAGGGAAAGCCGTGCCTCGTTGGAAAGCTCTTTGGCAGCCGCTCGCGTGGCCCCACAGCCCGAGGGGCTGCGGGCTTTGCGGCGGCCGTCAGCCTTTGCGACACTGGCGCCCACGTGGCGCCGCTGCGCCAGCCTGCGAAGCATTTTCGGGTAGGGCCGCGGCTCTGGCCACAGCTCCCACGCCCGAAGAGCCAGGAGGGAAAGCCGTGCCTCGTTGGAAAGCTCTTTGGCAGCCGCTCGCTTGGCCCTACAGACCATGGGGCTGCGGGCTTTGCGGCGGCCGTCAGCATCGGCGCCACCGGCGCCCACGTGGCGCCGCCGCACCAGCCTGCGAAGCATTTTCCGGTAGGGCCGCGGCTCTGGCCACAGCTCCCACGCCCGAAGAGCCAGGAGGGAAAGCCGTGCCTCGTTGGAAAGCTCTTTGGCAGCCGCTCGCGTGGCCCCACAGCCCGTGGGGCTGCGGGCTTTGCGGCGGCCGTCAGCCTTTGCGACACTGGCGCCCACATGGCGCCGCTGCGCCAGCCTGCGAAGCATTTTCCGGTAGGGCCGCGGCTCTGACCACAGCTCCCACGCCCGAAGAGCCAGGAGGGAAAGCCGTGCCTCGTTGGAAAGCTCTTTGGCAGCCGCTCACGTGGCCCCACAGCCCATGGGGCTGCGGGCTTTGCGGCGGCCGTCAGCCTTTGCGACACTGGCGCCCACATGGCGCCGCTGCGCCAGCCTGCGAAGCATTTTCCGGTAGGGCCGCGGCTCTGACCACAGCTCCCACGCCCGAAGAGCCAGGAGGGAAAGCCGTGCCTCGTTGGAAAGCTCTTTGGCAGCCGCTCGCGTGGCCCCACAGCTCGTGGGGCTGCGGGCTTTGCGGCGGCCGTCAGCCTCGGCGCCACCGGCACCCACCTGACGCCGCCGCGCCAGCCTGCGAAGCATTTTCCGGTAGGGCCGCGGCTCTGGCCACAGCTCCCACGCCCGAAGAGCCAGGAGGGAAAGCCATGCCTCGTTGGAAAGCTCTTTGGCAGCCGCTCGCGTGGCCCCACAGCTCGTGGGGCTGCGGGCTTTGCGGCGGCCGTCAGCCTCGGCGCCACCGGTGCCCACCTTGCTCCGCTGCGTCAGCCTGCGAAGCATTTTCCGGTAGGGCCGCGGCTCTGGCCACAGCTCCCACGCCCGAAGAGCCAGGAGGGAAAGCCGTGCCTCGTTGGAAAGCTCTTTGGCAGCCGCTCGCGTGGCCCCACAGCTCGTGGGGCTGCGGGCTTTGCGGCGGCCGTCAGCCTCGGCGCCACCGGCGCCCACCTGGCGCCGCCGCGCCAGCCTGTGAAGCATTTTCCGGTAGGGCCGCTGCTCTGGCCACAACTCCCACGTCCGAAGAGCCAGGAGGGAAAGCCGTGCCTCGTTGGAAAGCTCTTTGGCAGCCGCTCGCGTGGCCCCACAGACCATGGGGCTGCGGGCTTTGCGGCGGCCGTCAGCCTCGGCGCCACCGGCGCCCACGTGGCGCCGCCGCGCCAGCCTGCGAAGCATTTTCCGGTAGGGCCGCGGCTCTGGCCACAGCTCCCACGCCCAAAGAGCCAGGAGGGAAAGCCATGCCTCGTTGGAAAGCTCTTTGGCAGCCGCTCGCGTGGCCCCACAGACCATGGGGCTACGGGCTTTGCGGCGGCCGTCAGCCTCGGCGCCACCGGCGCCCACCTTGCTCCGCTGCATCAGCCTGCGAAGCATTTTCCGGTAGGGCCGCGGCTCTGGCCACAGCTCCCACGCCCGAAGAGCCAGGAGGGAAAGCCGTGCCTCGTTGGAAAGCTCTTTGGCAGCCGCTCGCGTGGCCCCACAGCTCGTGGGGCTGCGGCCTTTGCGGGGGCCGTCAGCCTCGGCGCCACCGGCGCCCACCTGGCGCCGCCGCGCCAGCCTGCGAAGCATTTTCCGGTAGGGCCGCGGCTCTGGCCACAGCTCCCACGCCCGAAGAGCCAGGAGGGAAAGCCGTGCCTCGTTGGAAAGCTCTTTGGCAGCCGCTCGCGTGGCCCCACATCCTGTGGGGCTGCGGGCTTTGTGGGGGCTGTCAGCCTCGGCGCCACCGGCGCCCACCTTGCTCCGCTGTGTCAGCCTGCGAAGCATTTTCCGGTAGGGCCGCGGCTCTGGCCACAGCTCTCACGCCCAAAGAGCCAGGAGGGAAAGCCGTGCCTCGTTGGAAAGCTCTTTGGCAGCCGCTCGCGTGGCCCCACAGCCGGTGGGGCTGCGGGCTTTGCGGCGGCCGTCAGCCTCAGCGCCACCGGCGCCCACGTGGCTCCGCCGCGCCAGCCTGCGAAGCATTTTCCGGTAGGGCCGCGTCTCTGACCACAGCTCCCACGCCCGAAGAGCCAGGAGGGAAAGCCGTGCCTCGTTGGAAAGCTCTTTGGCAGCCGCTCGCGTGGCCCCACAGCCCGTGGGGCTGCGGGCTTTGCGGCGGCCGTCAGCCTCGGCGCCACCGGCGCCCACCTGGCGCCGCCGCGCCAGCCTGCGAAGCATTTTCCGGTAGGGCCGCGTCTCTGGCCACAGCTCCCATGCCCGAAGAGCCAGGAGGGAAAGCCGTGCCTCGTTGGAAAGCTCTTTGGCAGCCGCTCGCGTGGCCCCACAGCCCATGGGGCTGCGGGCTTTGCGGCGGCCGTCAGCCTCGGCCCCACCGGCACCCATGTGGCGCCGCCGCGCCAGCCTGCGAAGCATTTTCCGGTAGGGCCGCGGCTCTGACCACAGCTCCCACGCCCGAAGAGCCAGGAGGGAAAGCCGTGCCTCGTTGGAAAGCTCTTTGGCAGCCGCTCGCGTGGCCCCACAGCCCGTGGGGCTGCGGGCTTTGCGGCGGCCGTCAGCCTCGGCGCCACCGGCTCCCACCTGGCGCCGCCGCGCCAGCCTGCGAAGCATTTTCCGGTAGGGCCGCGTCTCTGGTCACAGCTCCCACGCCCGAAGAGCCAGGAGGGAAAGCCGTGCCTCGTTGGAAAGCTCTTTGGCAGCCGCTCGCGTGGCCCCACAGCTCGTGGGGCTGCGGCCTTTGCGGGGGCCGTCAGCCTCGGCGCCACCGGCGCCCACCTGGCGCCGCCGCGCCAGCCTGCGAAGCATTTTCCGGTAGGGCCGCGGCTCTGGCCACAGCTCACACGCCCAAAGAGCCAGGAGGGAAAGCCGTGCCTCGTTGGAAAGCTCTTTGGCAGCCGCTCGCGTGGCCCCACATCCTGTGGGGCTGCGGGCTTTGCGGCGGCCGTCAGCCTCGGCGCCACCGGCGCCCACCTGGCGCCGCCGCGCCAGCCTGTGAAGCATTTTCCGGTAGGGCCGCGGCTCTGGCCACAGCTCCCACGCCCGAAGAGCCAGGAGGGAAAGCCGTGCCTCGTTGGAAAGCTCTTTGGCAGCTGCTCGCGTGGCCCCACAGGCCGTGGGGCTGCGGGCTTTGCGGCGGCCGTCAGCCTTTGCGACACTGGCGCCCACGTGGCGCCGCTGCGCCAGCCTGCGAAGCATTTTCGGGTAGGGCCGCGGCTCTGGCCACAGCTCCCACGCCCGAAGAGCCAGGAGGGAAAGCCGTGCCTCGTTGGAAAGCTCTTTGGCAGCCGCTCGCTTGGCCCTACAAACCATGGGGCTGCGGGCTTTGCGGCGGCCGTCAGCATCGGCGCCACCGGCGCCCACGTGGCGCCGCCGCACCAGCCTGCGAAGCATTTTCCGGTAGGGCCGCGGCTCTGGCCACAGCTCCCACGCCCGAAGAGCCAGGAGGGAAAGCCGTGCCTCGTTGGAAAGCTCTTTGGCAGCCGCTCGCGTGGCCCCACAGCCCGTGGGGCTGCGGGCTTTGCGGCGGCCGTCAACCTTTGCGACACTGGCGCCCACATGGCGCCGCTGCGCCAGCCTGCAAAACATTTTCCGGTAGGGCCGCGGCTCTGACCACAGCTCCCACGCCCGAAGAGCCAGGAGGGAAAGCCGTGCCTCGTTGGAAAGCTCTTTGGCAGCCGCTCGCGTGGCCCCACAGCCCATGGGGCTGCGGGCTTTGCGGCGGCCGTCAGCCTTTGCGACACTGGCGCCCACATGGCGCCGCTGCGCCAGCCTGCGAAGCATTTTCCGGTAGGGCCGCGGCTCTGACCACAGCTCCCACGCCCGAAGAGCCAGGAGGGAAAGCCGTGCCTCGTTGGAAAGCTCTTTGGCAGCCGCTCGCGTGGCCCCACAGCTCGTGGGGCTGCGGGCTTTGCGGCGGCCGTCAGCCTCGGCGCCACCGGCGCCCACGTGGCGCCGCCGCGCCAGCCTGCGAAGCATTTTCCGGTAGGGCCGCGGCTCTGGCCACAGCTCCCACGCCCAAAGAGCCAGGAGGGAAAGCCATGCCTCGTTGGAAAGCTCTTTGGCAGCCGCTCGCGTGGCCCCACAGACCATGGGGCTACGGGCTTTGCGGCGGCCGTCAGCCTCGGCGCCACCGGCGCCCACCTTGCTCCGCTGCATCAGCCTGCGAAGCATTTTCCGGTAGGGCCGCGGCTCTGGCCACAGCTCCCACGCCCGAAGAGCCAGGAGGGAAAGCCGTGCCTCGTTGGAAAGCTCTTTGGCAGCCGCTCGCGTGGCCCCACAGCTCGTGGGGCTGCGGCCTTTGCGGGGGCCGTCAGCCTCGGCGCCACCGGCGCCCACCTGGCGCCGCCGCGCCAGCCTGCGAAGCATTTTCCGGTAGGGCCGCGGCTCTGGCCACAGCTCCCACGCCCGAAGAGCCAGGAGGGAAAGCCGTGCCTCGTTGGAAAGCTCTTTGGCAGCCGCTCGCGTGGCCCCACATCCTGTGGGGCTGCGGGCTTTGCGGGGGCTGTCAGCCTCGGCGCCACCGGCGCCCACCTTGCTCCGCTGTGTCAGCCTGCGAAGCATTTTCCGGTAGGGCCGCGGCTCTGGCCACAGCTCTCACGCCCAAAGAGCCAGGAGGGAAAGCCGTGCCTCGTTGGAAAGCTCTTTGGCAGCCGCTCGCGTGGCCCCACAGCCCATGGGGCTGCGGGCTTTGCGGCGGCCGTCAGCCTCGGCCCCACCGGCACCCATGTGGCGCCGCCGCGCCAGCCTGCGAAGCATTTTCCGGTAGGGCCGCGGCTCTGACCACAGCTCCCACGCCCGAAGAGCCAGGAGGGAAAGCCGTGCCTCGTTGGAAAGCTCTTTGGCAGCCGCTCGCGTGGCCCCACAGCCCGTGGGGCTGCGGGCTTTGCGGCGGCCGTCAGCCTCGGCGCCACCGGCTCCCACCTGGCGCCGCCGCGCCAGCCTGCGAAGCATTTTCCGGTAGGGCCGCGTCTCTGGTCACAGCTCCCACGCCCGAAGAGCCAGGAGGGAAAGCCGTGCCTCGTTGGAAAGCTCTTTGGCAGCCGCTCGCGTGGCCCCACAGCTCGTGGGGCTGCGGCCTTTGCGGGGGCCGTCAGCCTCGGCGCCACCGGCGCCCACCTGGCGCCGCCGCGCCAGCCTGCGAAGCATTTTCCGGTAGGGCCGCGGCTCTGGCCACAGCTCACACGCCCAAAGAGCCAGGAGGGAAAGCCGTGCCTCGTTGGAAAGCTCTTTGGCAGCCGCTCGCGTGGCCCCACATCCTGTGGGGCTGCGGGCTTTGCGGCGGCCGTCAGCCTCGGCGCCACCGGCGCCCACCTGGCGCCGCCGCGCCAGCCTGTGAAGCATTTTCCGGTAGGGCCGCGGCTCTGGCCACAGCTCCCACGCCCGAAGAGCCAGGAGGGAAAGCCGTGCCTCGTTGGAAAGCTCTTTGGCAGCTGCTCGCGTGGCCCCACAGGCCGTGGGGCTGCGGGCTTTGCGGCGGCCGTCAGCCTTTGCGACACTGGCGCCCACGTGGCGCCGCTGCGCCAGCCTGCGAAGCATTTTCGGGTAGGGCCGCGGCTCTGGCCACAGCTCCCACGCCCGAAGAGCCAGGAGGGAAAGCCGTGCCTCGTTGGAAAGCTCTTTGGCAGCCGCTCGCTTGGCCCTACAAACCATGGGGCTGCGGGCTTTGCGGCGGCCGTCAGCATCGGCGCCACCGGCGCCCACGTGGCGCCGCCGCACCAGCCTGCGAAGCATTTTCCGGTAGGGCCGCGGCTCTGGCCACAGCTCCCACGCCCGAAGAGCCAGGAGGGAAAGCCGTGCCTCGTTGGAAAGCTCTTTGGCAGCCGCTCGCGTGGCCCCACAGCCCGTGGGGCTGCGGGCTTTGCGGCGGCCGTCAGCCTTTGCGACACTGGCGCCCACATGGCGCCGCTGCGCCAGCCTGCAAAACATTTTCCGGTAGGGCCGCGGCTCTGACCACAGCTCCCACGCCCGAAGAGCCAGGAGGGAAAGCCGTGCCTCGTTGGAAAGCTCTTTGGCAGCCGCTCGCGTGGCCCCACAGCCCATGGGGCTGCGGGCTTTGCGGCGGCCGTCAGCCTTTGCGACACTGGCGCCCACATGGCGCCGCTGCGCCAGCCTGCGAAGCATTTTCCGGTAGGGCCGCGGCTCTGACCACAGCTCCCACGCCCGAAGAGCCAGGAGGGAAAGCCGTGCCTCGTTGGAAAGCTCTTTGGCAGCCGCTCGCGTGGCCCCACAGCTCGTGGGGCTGCGGGCTTTGCGGCGGCCGTCAGCCTCGGCGCCACCGGCACCCACCTGACGCCGCCGCGCCAGCCTGCGAAGCATTTTCCGGTAGGGCCGCGGCTCTGGCCACAGCTCCCACGCCCGAAGAGCCAGGAGGGAAAGCCATGCCTCGTTGGAAAGCTCTTTGGCAGCCGCTCGCGTGGCCCCACAGACCATGGGGCTACGGGCTTTGCGGCGGCCGTCAGCCTCGGCGCCACCGGCGCCCACCTTGCTCCGCTGCATCAGCCTGCGAAGCATTTTCCGGTAGGGCCGCGGCTCTGGCCACAGCTCCCACGCCCGAAGAGCCAGGAGGGAAAGCCGTGCCTCGTTGGAAAGCTCTTTGGCAGCCGCTCGCGTGGCCCCACAGCTCGTGGGGCTGCGGCCTTTGCGGGGGCCGTCAGCATCGGCACCACCGGCGCCCACCTGGCGCCGCCGCGCCAGCCTGCGAAGCATTTTCCGGTAGGGCCGCGGCTCTGGCCACAGCTCCCACGCCCGAAGAGCCAGGAGGGAAAGCCGTGCCTCGTTGGAAAGCTCTTTGGCAGCCGCTCGCGTGGCCCCACATCCTGTGGGGCTGCGGGCTTTGCGGGGGCTGTCAGCCTCGGCGCCACCGGCGCCCACCTTGCTCCGCTGTGTCAGCCTGCGAAGCATTTTCCGGTAGGGCCGCGGCTCTGGCCACAGCTCCCACGCCCAAAGAGCCAGGAGGGAAAGCCGTGCCTCGTTGGAAAGCTCTTTGGCAGCCGCTCGCGTGGCCCCACAGCCCGTGGGGCTGCGGGCTTTGCGGCGGCCGTCAGCCTCAGCGCCACCGGCGCCCACGTGGCTCCGCCGCGCCAGCCTGCGAAGCATTTTCCGGTAGGGCCGCGTCTCTGGCGACAGCTCCCACGCCTGAAGAGCCAGGAGGGAAAGCCGTGCCTCGTTGGAAAGCTCTTTGGCAGCCGCTCGCGTGGCCCCACAGCCCGTGGGGCTGCGGGCTTTGCGGCGGCCGTCAGCCTCGGCGCCACCGGCGCCCACCTGGCGCCGCCGCGCCAGCCTGCGGAGCATTTTCCGGTAGGGCCGCGTCTCTGGTCACAGCTCCCATGCCCGAAGAGCCAGGAGGGAAAGCCGTGCCTCGTTGGAAAGCTCTTTGGCAGCCTCTCGCGTGGCCCCACAGACCATGGGGCTGCGGGCTTTGCGGCGGCCGTCAGCCTCGGCCCCACCGGCGCCCATGTGGCGCCGCCGCGCCAGCGTGCGAAGCATTTTCCGGTAGGGCCGCGGCTCTGACCACAGCTCCCACGCCCGAAGAGCCAGGAGGGAAAGCCGTGCCTCGTTGGAAAGCTCTTTGGCAGCCGCTCGCGTGGCCCCACAGCCCGTGGGGCTGCGGGCTTTGCGGCGTCCGTCAGCCTCGGCGCCACCGGCTCCCACCTGGCGCCGCCGCGCCAGCCTGCGAAGCATTTTCCGGTAGGGCCGCGTCTCTGGTCACAGCTCCCACGCCCGAAGAGCCAGGAGGGAAAGCCGTGCCTCGTTGGAAAGCTCTTTGGCAGCCGCTCGCGTGGCCCCACAGCTCGTGGGGCTGCGGCCTTTGCGGGGGCCGTCAGCCTCGGCGCCACCGGCGCCCACCTGGCGCCGCCGCGCCAGCCTGCGAAGCATTTTCCGGTAGGGCCGCGGCTCTGGCCACAGCTCACACGCCCAAAGAGCCAGGAGGGAAAGCCGTGCCTCGTTGGAAAGCTCTTTGGCAGCCGCTCGCGTGGCCCCACATCCTGTGGGGCTGCGGGCTTTGCGGGGGCTGTCAGCCTCGGCGCCACCGGCGCCCACCTTGCTCCGCTGTGTCAGCCTGCGAAGCATTTTCCGGTAGGGCCGCGGCTCTGGCCACAGCTCCCACGCCCGAAGAGCCAGGAGGGAAAGCCGTGCCTCGTTGGAAAGCTCTTTGGCAGCCGCTCGCGTGGCCCCACAGCCCGTGGGGCTGCGGGCTTTGCGGCGGCCGTCAGCCTCAGCGCCACCGGCTCCCACGTGTCACCGCCGCGCCAGCCTGCGAAGCATTTTCCGGTAGGGCCGCGTCTCTGACCACAGCTCCCACGCCCGAAGAGCCAGGAGGGAAAGCCGTGCCTCGTTGGAAAGCTCTTTGGCAGCCGCTCGCGTGGCCCCACAGCCCGTGGGGCTGCGGGCTTTGCGGCGGCCGTCAGCCTTTGCGACACTGGCGCCCACGTGGCGCCGCTGCGCCAGCCTGCGAAGCATTTTCCGGTAGGGCCGCGTCTCTGGCGACAGCTCCCACGCCCGAAGAGCCAGGAGGGAAAGCCGTGCCTCGTTGGAAAGCTCTTTGGCAGCCGCTCGCGTGGCCCCACAGCCCGTGGGGCTGCGGGCTTTGCGGCGGCCGTCAGCCTCGTCGCCACCGGCGCCCACCTGGCGCCGCCGCGCCAGCCTGCGAAGCATTTTCCGGTAGGGCCGCGTCTCTGGTCACAGCTCCCACGCCCGAAGAGCCAGGAGGGAAAGCCGTGCCTCGTTGGAAAGCTCTTTGGCAGCCGCTCGCGTGTCCCCACAGACCATGGGGCTACGGGCTTTGCGGCGGCCGTCAGCCTCGGCGCCACCGGCGCCCACCTTGCTCCGCTGCATCAGCCTGCGAAGCATTTTCCGGTAGGGCCGCGGCTCTGGCCACAGCTCCCACGCCCGAAGAGCCAGGAGGGAAAGCTGTGCCTCGTTGGAAAGCTCTTTGGCAGCCGCTCGCGTGGCCCCACAGCTCGTGGGGCTGCGGGCTTTGCGGCGGCCGTCAGCCTCGGCGCCACCGGCGCCCACGTGGCGCCGCCGCGCCAGCCTGCGAAGCATTTTCCGGTAGGGCCACGGCTCTGGCCACAGCTCCCACGCCCGAAGAGCCAGGAGGGAAAGCCGTGCCTCGTTGGAAAGCTCTTTGGCAGCCGCTCGCGTGGCCCCACAGCCCGTGGGGCTGCGGGCTTTGCGGCGGCCGTCAGCCTCAGCGCCACCGGCGCCCACGTGGCTCCGCCGCGCCAGCCTGCGAAGCATTTTCCGGTAGGGCCGCGTCTCTGACCACAGCTCCCACGCCCGAAGAGCCAGGAGGGAAAGCCGTGCCTCGTTGGAAAGCTCTTTGGCAGCCGCTCGCGTGGCCCCACAGCCCGTGGGGCTGCGGGCTTTGCGGCGGCCGTCAGCCTCGGCGCCACCGGCGCCCACCTGGCGCCGCCGCGCCAGCCTGCGAAGCATTTTCCGGTAGGTCCGCGTCTCTGGTCACAGCTCCCATGCCCAAAGAGCCAGGAGGGAAAGCCGTGCCTCGTTGGAAAGCTCTTTGGCAGCCGCTCGCGTGGCCCCACAGCCCGTGGGGCTGCGGGCTTTGCGGCGGCCGTCAGCCTCGGCCCCACCGGCGCCCACTTGGCGCCGCCGCGCCAGCCTGCGAAGCATTTTCCGGTAGGGCCGCGGCTCTGACCACAGCTCCCACGCCCGAAGAGCCAGGAGGGAAAGCCGTGCCTCGTTGGAAAGCTCTTTGGCAGCCGCTCGCGTGGCCCCACAGCCCGTGGGGCTGCGGGCTTTGCGGCAGCCGTCAGCCTCGGCGCCACCGGCTCCCACCTGGCGCCGCCGCGCCAGCCTGCGAAGCATTTTCCGGTAGGGCCGCGTCTCTGGCCACAGCTCCCACGCCCGAAGAGCCAGGAGGGAAAGCCGTGCCTCGTTGGAAAGCTCTTTGGCAGCCGCTCGCGTGGCCCCACAGCTCGTGGGGCTGCGGCCTTTGCGGGGGCCGTCAGCCTCGGCGCCACCGGCGCCCACCTGGCGCCGCCGCGCCAGCCTGCGAAGCATTTTCCGGTAGGGCCGCGGCTCTGGCCACAGCTCACACGCCCAAAGAGCCAGGAGGGAAAGCCGTGCCTCGTTGGAAAGCTCTTTGGCAGCCGCTCGCGTGGCCCCACATCCTGTGGGGCTGCGGGCTTTGCGGGGGCTGTCATCCTCGGCGCCACCGGCGCCCACCTTGCTCCGCTGTGTCAGCCTGCGAAGCATTTTCCGGTAGGGCCGCGGCTCTGGCCACAGCTCCCACGCCCGAAGAGCCAGGAGGGAAAGCCGTGCCTCGTTGGAAAGCTCTTTGGCAGCCGCTCGCGTGGCCCCACAGCCCGTGGGGCTGCGGGCTTTGCGGCGGCCGTCAGCCTCAGCGCCACCGGCTCCCACGTGTCACCGCCGCGCCAGCCTGCGAAGCATTTTCCGGTAGGGCCGCGTCTCTGACCACAGCTCCCACGCCCGAAGAGCCAGGAGGGAAAGCCGTGCCTCGTTGGAAAGCTCTTTGGCAGCCGCTCGCGTGTCCCCACAGACCATGGGGCTACGGGCTTTGCGGCGGCCGTCAGCCTCGGCGCCACCGGCGCCCACCTTGCTCCGCTGCATCAGCCTGCGAAGCATTTTCCGGTAGGGCCGCGGCTCTGGCCACAGCTCCCACGCCCGAAGAGCCAGGAGGGAAAGCTGTGCCTCGTTGGAAAGCTCTTTGGCAGCCGCTCGCGTGGCCCCACAGCTCGTGGGGCTGCGGGCTTTGCGGCGGCCGTCAGCCTCGGCGCCACCGGCGCCCACGTGGCGCCGCCGCGCCAGCCTGCGAAGCATTTTCCGGTAGGGCCGCGGCTCTGGCCACAGCTCCCACGACCGAAGAGCCAGGAGGGAAAGCCGTGCCTCGTTGGAAAGCTCTTTGGCAGCCGCTCGCGTGGCCCCACATCCTGTGGGGCTGCGGACTTTGCGGGGGCTGTCAGCCTCGGCGCCACCGGCGCCCACCTTGCTCCGCTGTGACTGCCTGCGAAGCATTTTCCGGTAGGGCCGCGTCTCTGACCACAGCTCCCACGCCCGAAGAGCCAGGAGGGAAAGCCATGCCTCGTTGGAAAGCTCTTTGGCAGCCGCTCGCGTGGCCCCACAGCCCGTGGGGCTGCGGGCTTTGCGGCGGCCGTCAGCCTTTGCGACACTGGCGCCCACGTGGCGCCGCTGCGCCAGCCTGCGAAGCATTTTCCGGTAGGGCCGCGTCTCTGGCCACAGCTCCCACGCCCGAAGAGCCAGGAGGGAAAGCCGTGCCTCGTTGGAAAGCTCTTTGGCAGCCGCTCGCGTGGCCCCACAGCCCGTGGGGCTGCGGGCTTTGCGGCGGCCGTCAGCCTCGGCGCCACCGGCTCCCACCTGGCGCCGCCGCGCCAGCCTGCGAAGCATTTTCCGGTAGGTCCGCGTCTCTGGTCACAGCTCCCACGCCCGAAGAGCCAGGAGGGAAAGCCGTGCCTCGTTGGAAAGCTCTTTGGCAGCCGCTCGCTTGGCCCTACAGACCATGGGGCTGTGGGCTTTGCGGCGGCCGTCAGCCTCGGCGCCACCGGCGCCCACCTGGCGCCGCCGCGCCAGCCTGCGAAGCATTTTCCGGTAGGGCCGCGGCTCTGGCCACAGCTCCCACGCCCGAAGAGCCAGGAGGGAAAGCCGTGCCTCGTTGGAAAGCTCTTTGGCAGCCGCTCGCGTGGCCCCACAGCCCGTGGGGCTGCGGGCTTTGCGGCGGCCGTCAGCCTTTGCGACACTGGCGCCCACATGGCGCCGCTGCGCCAGCCTGCGAAGCATTTTCCGGTAGGGCCGCGTCTCTGGTCACAGCTCCCACGCCCGAAGAGCCAGGAGGGAAAGCCGTGCCTCGTTGGAAAGCTCTTTGGCAGCCGCTCGCGTGGCCCCACAGCCCGTGGGGCTGCGGGCTTTGCGGCGGCCGTCAGCCTTTGCGACACTGGCGCCCACCTGGCGCCGCTGCGCCAGCCTGCGAAGCATTTTCGGGTAGGGCCGCGGCTCTGGCCACAGCTCCCACGCCCGAAGAGCCAGGAGGGAAAGCCGTGCCTCGTTGGAAAGCTCTTTGGCAGCCGCTCGCTTGGCCCTACAGACCATGGGGCTGCGGGCTTTGCGGCGGCCGTCAGCCTCGGCGCTACCGGCGCCCACCTGGCGCCGCCGCGCCAGCCTGCGAAGCATTTTCCGGTAGGGCCGCGGCTCTGGCCACAGCTCCCACGCCCGAAGAGCCAGGAGGGAAAGCCGTGCCTCGTTGGAAAGCTCTTTGGCAGCCGCTCGCGTGGCCCCACAGCTCGTGGGGCTGCGGGCTTTGCGGCGGCCGTCAGCCTCGGCGCCACCGGCGCCCACCTGGCGCCGCCGCGACAGCCTGCGAAGCATTTTCCGGTAGGGCCGCGGCTCTGGCCACAGCTCCCACGCCCGAAGACCAAGGAGGGAAAGCCGTGCCTCGTTGGAAAGCTCTTTGGCAGCCGCTCGCGTGGCCCCACAGCCCGTGGGGCTGCGGGCTTTGCAGCGGCCGTCAGCCTCAGCGCCACCGGCGCCCACGTGGCTCCACCGCGTCAGCCTGCGAAGCATTTTCCGGTAGGGCCGCGGCTCTGGCCACAGCTCCCACGCCCGAAGAGCCAGGAGGGAAAGCCATGCCTCGTTGGAAAGCTCTTTGGCAGCCGCTCGCGTGGCCCCACAGACCATGGGGCTACGGGCTTTGCGGCGGCCGTCAGCCTCGGCGCCACCGGCGCCCACCTTGCTCCGCTGCATCAGCCTGCGAAGCATTTTCCGGTAGGGCCGCGGCTCTGGCCACAGCTCCCACGCCCGAAGACCAAGGAGGGAAAGCCGTGCCTCATTGGAAAGCTCTTTGGCAGCCGCTCGCGTGGCCCCACGGCTCGTGGGGCTGCGGGCTTTGCGGCGGCCGTCAGCCTCGGCGCCACCGGCGCCCACCTGGCGCCGCCACGCCAGCCTGCGAAGCATTTTCCGGTAGGGCCGCGTCTCTGGCCACAGCTCCCACGCCCGAAGACCAAGGAGGGAAAGCCGTGCCTCGTTGGAAAGCTCTTTGGCAGCCGCTCGCGTGGCCCCACAGCCCGTGGGGCTGCGGGCTTTGCGGCGGCCGTCAGCCTTTGCGACACTGGCGCCCACGTGGCGCCGCTGCGCCAGCCTGCGAAGCATTTTCCGGTAGGGCCGCGTCTCTGGCCACAGCTCCCACGCCCGAAGAGCCAGGAGGGAAAGCCGTGCCTCGTTGGAAAGCTCTTTGGCAGCCGCTCGCGTGGCCCCACAGCCCGTGGGGCTGCGGGCTTTGCGGCGGCCGTCAGCCTCGGCGCCACCGGCTCCCACCTGGCGCCGCCGCGCCAGCCTGCGAAGCATTTTCCGGTAGGTCCGCGTCTCTGGTCACAGCTCCCACGCCCGAAGAGCCAGGAGGGAAAGCCGTGCCTCGTTGGAAAGCTCTTTGGCAGCCGCTCGCTTGGCCCTACAGACCATGGGGCTGTGGGCTTTGCGGCGGCCGTCAGCCTCGGCGCCACCGGCGCCCACCTGGCGCCGCCGCGCCAGCCTGCGAAGCATTTTCCGGTAGGGCCGCGTCTCTGGCCACAGCTCCCACGCCCGAAGAGCCAGGAGGGAAAGCCGTGCCTCGTTGGAAAGCTCTTTGGCAGCCGCTCGCGTGGCCCCACAGCCCGTGGGGCTGCGGGCTTTGCGGCGGCCGTCAGCCTTTGCGACACTGGCGCCCACATGGCGCCGCTGCGCCAGCCTGCGAAGCATTTTCCGGTAGGGCCGCGTCTCTGGTCACAGCTCCCACGCCCGAAGAGCCAGGAGGGAAAGCCGTGCCTCGTTGGAAAGCTCTTTGGCAGCCGCTCGCGTGGCCCCACAGCCCGTGGGGCTGCGGGCTTTGCGGCGGCCGTCAGCCTTTGCGACACTGGCGCCCACGTGGCGCCGCTGCGCCAGCCTGCGAAGCATTTTCGGGTAGGGCCGCGGCTCTGGCCACAGCTCCCACGCCCGAAGAGCCAGGAGGGAAAGCCGTGCCTCGTTGGAAAGCTCTTTGGCAGCCGCTCGCTTGGCCCTACAGACCATGGGGCTGCGGGCTTTGCGGCGGCCGTCAGCCTCGGCGCCACCGGCGCCCACCTGGCGCCGCCGCGCCAGCCTGCGAAGCATTTTCCGGTAGGGCCGCGGCTCTGGCCACAGCTCCCACGCCCGAAGAGCCAGGAGGGAAAGCCGTGCCTCGTTGGAAAGCTCTTTGGCAGCCGCTCGCGTGGCCCCACATCCTGTGGGGCTGCGGGCTTTGCCGCGGCCGTCAGCCTTTGCGACACTGGCGCCCACATGGCGCCGCTGCGCCAGCCTGCGAAGCATTTTCCGGTAGGGCCGCGTCTCTGGTCACAGCTCCCACGCCCGAAGAGCCAGGAGGGAAAGCCGTGCCTCGTTGGAAAGCTCTTTGGCAGCCGCTCGCGTGGCCCCACAGCCCGTGGGGCTGCGGGCTTTGCGGCGGCCGTCAGCCTTTACGACACTGGCGCCCACGTGTCACCGCCGCGCCAGCCTGCGAAGCATTTTCCGGTAGGGCCGCGGCTCTGGCCACAGCTCCCACGCCCGAAGAGCCAGGAGGGAAAGCCGTGCCTCGTTGGAAAGCTCTTTGGCAGCCGCTCGCGTGGCCCCACAGCTCGTGGGGCTGCGGGCTTTGCGGCGGCCGTCAGCCTCGGCGCCACCGGCGCCCACCTTGCTCCGCTGCATCAACCTGCGAAGCATTTTCCGGTAGGGCCGCGGCTCTGGCCACAGCTCCCACGCCTGAAGACCAAGGAGGGAAAGCCGTGCCTCATTGGAAAGCTCTTTGGCAGCCGCTCGCGTGGCCCCACAGCTCGTGGGGCTGCGGGCTTTGCGGGGGCTGTCAGCCTCGGAGCCACCACCGCCCACCTGGCGCCGCCGCACCAGCCTGCGAAGCATTTTCCGGTAGGGCCGCGGCTCTGGCCACAGCTCCTATGGCCAGAGAGCCAGGAGGGAAAGCCGTGCCTCGTTGGAAAACTCTTTGGCAGACGCTCGCGTGGCCCCACAGCCCGTGGGGCTGCGGGCTTTGCGGAGGCCGTCAGCCTCGGCGCCACCGGCTCCCACGTGTCACCGCCGCGCCAGCCTGCGAAGCATTTTCCGGTAGGGCCGCGGCTCTGGCCACAGCTCCCACGCCCGAAGAGCCAGGAGGGAAAGCCGTGCCTCGTTGGAAAGCTCTTTGGCAGCCGCTCGCGTGGCCCCACAGCTCGTGGGGCTGCGGGCTTTGCGGCGGCCGTCAGCCTCGGCGCCACCGGCGCCCACCTGGCGCCGCCACGCCAGCCTGCGAAGCATTTTCCGGTAGGGCCGCGTCTCTGGCCACAGCTCCCACGCCCGAAGACCAAGGAGGGAAAGCCGTGCCTCGTTGGAAAGCTCTTTGGCAGCCGCTCGCGTGGCCCCACAGCTCGTGGGGCTGCGGGCTTTGCGGCGGCCGTCAGCCTCGGCGCCACCGGCGCCCACCTGGCGCCGCCGCGACAGCCTGCGAAGCATTTTCCGGTAGGGCCGCGGCTCTGGCCACAGCTCCCACGCCCGAAGACCAAGGAGGGAAAGCCGTGCCTCATTGGAAAGCTCTTTGGCAGCCGCTCGCGTGGCCCCACAGCTCGTGGGGCTGCGGGCTTTGCGGCGGCCGTCAGCCTCGGCGCCACCGGCACCCACCTGACGCCGCCGCGCCAGCCTGCGAAGCATTTTCCGGTAGGGCCGCTGCTCTGGCCACAGCTCCCACGCCCGAAGAGCCAGGAGGGAAAGCCGTGCCTCGTTGGAAAGCTCTTTGGCAGCCGCTCGCGTGGCCCCACAGCTCGTGGGGCTGCGGGCTTTGCGGCGGCCGTCAGCCTCGGCGCCACCGGCGCCCACCTGGCGCCGCCGCGCCAGCCTGTGAAGCATTTTCCGGTAGGGCCGCGGCTCTGGCCACAGCTCCCACGCCCGAAGAGCCAGGAGGGAAAGCCGTGCCTCGTTGGAAAGCTCTTTGGCAGCCGCTCGCTTGGCCCTACATACCATGGGGCTGCGGGCTTTGCGGCGGCCGTCAGCCTCGGCGCCACCGGCGCCCACCTGGCGCCGCCGCACCAGCCTGCGAAGCATTTTCCGGTAGGGCCGCGGCTCTGGCCACAGCTCCCACGCCCGAAGAGCCAGGAGGGAAAGCCGTGCCTCGTTGGAAAGCTCTTTGGCAGCCGCTCGCATGGCCCCACAGCCCGTGGGGCTGCGGGCTTTGCGGCGGCCGTCAGCCTCGGCGCCACCGGCGCCCATGTGGCGCCGCCGCGCCAGCCTGCGAAGCATTTTCCGGTAGGGCCGCGGCTCTGACCACAGCTCCCACGCCCGAAGAGCCAGGAGGGAAAGCCGTGCCTCGTTGGAAAGCTCTTTGGCAGCCGCTCGCGTGGCCCCACAGCACGTGGGGCTGCGGGCTTTGCGGCGGCCGTCAGCCTTTGCGACACTAGCGCCCACATGGCGCCGCTGCGCCAGCCTGCGAAGCATTTTCCGGTAGGGCCGAGGCTCTGACCACAGCTCCCACGCCCGAAGAGCCAGGAGGGAAAGCCATGCCTCGTTGGAAAGCTCTTTGGCAGCCGCTCGCGTGGCCCCACAGCTCGTGGGGCTGCGGGCTTTGCGGCGGCCGTCAGCCTCGGCGCCACCGGCGCCCACCTGGCGCCGCCGCGCCAGCCTGTGAAGCATTTTCCGGTAGGGCCGCTGCTCTGGCCACAACTCCCACGTCCGAAGAGCCAGGAGGGAAAGCCGTGCCTCGTTGGAAAGCTCTTTGGCAGCCGCTCGCGTGGCCCCACAGACCATGGGGCTGCGGGCTTTGCGGCGGCCGTCAGCCTCGGCGCCACCGGCGCCCACCTGGCGCCGCCGCGCCAGCCTGCGAAGCATTTTCCGGTAGGGCCGCGGCTCTGGCCACAGCTCCCACGCCCGAAGAGCCAGGAGGGAAAGCCGTGCCTCGTTGGAAAGCTCTTTGGCAGCCGCTCGCGTGGCCCCACAGCCCGTGGGGCTGCGGGCTTTGCGGCGGCCGTCAGCCTCGGCGCCACCGGCGCCCACCTTGCTCCGCTGCATCAGCCTGCGAAGCATTTTCCGGTAGGGCCGCGGCTCTGGCCACAGCTCCCACGCCCGAAGAGCCAGGAGGGAAAGCCCTGCCTCGTTGGAAAGCTCTTTGGCAGCCGCTCGCGTGGCCCCACAGCTCGTGGGGCTGCGGCCTTTGCGGGGGCCGTCAGCCTCGGCGCCACCGGCGCCCACCTGGCGCCGCCGCGCCAGCCTGCGAAGCATTTTCCGGTAGGGCCGCGGCTCTGGCCACAGCTCCCACGCCCGAAGAGCCAGGAGGGAAAGCCGTGCCTCGTTGGAAAGCTCTTTGGCAGCCGCTCGCGTGGCCCCACATCCTGTGGGGCTGCGGGCTTTGCGGGGGCTGTCAGCCTCGGCGCCACCGGCGCCCACCTTGCTCCGCTGTGTCAGCCTGCGAAGCATTTTCCGGTAGGGCCGCGGCTCTGGCCACAGCTCCCACGCCCAAAGAGCCAGGAGGGAAAGCCGTGCCTCGTTGGAAAGCTCTTTGGCAGCCGCTCGCGTGGCCCCACAGCCCGTGGGGCTGCGGGCTTTGCGGCGGCCGTCAGCCTCAGCGCCACCGGCGCCCACATGGCTCCGCCGCGCCAGCCTGCGAAGCATTTTCCGGTAGGGCCGCGTCTCTGACCACAGCTCCCACGCCCGAAGAGCCAGGAGGGAAAGCCGTGCCTCGTTGGAAAGCTCTTTGGCAGCCGCTCGCGTGGCCCCACAGCCCGTGGGGCTGCGGGCTATGCGGCGGCCGTCAGCCTCGGCGCCACCGGCGCCCACCTGGCGCCGCCGCGCCAGCCTGCGAAGCATTTTCCGGTAGGGCCGCGTCTCTGGTCACAGCTCCCATGCCCGAAGAGCCAGGAGGGAAAGCCGTGCCTCGTTGGAAAGCTCTTTGGCAGCCGCTCGCGTGGCCCCACAGCCCATGGGGCTGCGGGCTTTGCGGCGGCCGTCTTCCTCGGCCCCACCGGCGCCCATGTGGCGCCGCCGCGCCAGCCTGCGAAGCATTTTCCGGTAGGGCCGCGGCTCTGACCACAGCTCCCACGCCCGAAGAGCCAGGAGGGAAAGCCGTGCCTCGTTGGAAAGCTCTTTGGCAGCCGCTCGCGTGGCCCCACAGCCCGTGGGGCTGCGGGCTTTGCGGCGGCCGTCAGCCTCGGCGCCACCGGCTCCCACCTGGCGCCGCCGCGCCAGCCTGCGAAGCATTTTCCGGTAGGGCCGCGTCTCTGGTCACAGCTCCCACGCCCGAAGAGCCAGGAGGGAAAGCCGTGCCTCGTTGGAAAGCTCTTTGGCAGCCGCTCGCGTGGCCCCACATCCTGTGGGGCTGCGGGCTTTGCGGGGGCTGTCAGCCTCGGCGCCACCGGCGCCCACCTTGCTCCGCTGTGTCAGCCTGCGAAGCATTTTCCGGTAGGGCCGCGGCTCTGGCCACAGCTCCCACGCCCAAAGAGCCAGGAGGGAAAGCCGTGCCTCGTTGGAAAGCTCTTTGGCAGCCGCTCGCGTGGCCCCACAGCCCGTGGGGCTGCGGGCTTTGCGGCGGCCGTCAGCCTCAGCGCCACCGGCGCCAACGTGGCTCCGCCGCGCCAGCCTGCGAAGCATTTTCCGGTAGGGCCGCGTCTCTGACCACAGCTCCCACGCCCGAAGAGCCAGGAGGGAAAGCCGTGCCTCGATGGAAAGCTCTTTGGCAGCCGCTCGCGTGGCCCCACAGCCCGTGGGGCTGCGGGCTTTGCGGCGGCCGTCAGCCTTTGCGACACTGGCGCCCACGTGGCGCCGCTGCGCCAGCCTGCGAAGCATTTTCCGGTAGGGCCGCGTCTCTGGCGACAGCTCCCACGCCCGAAGAGCCAGGAGGGAAAGCCGTGCCTCGTTGGAAAGCTCTTTGGCAGCCGCTCGCGTGGCCCCACATCCTGTGGGGCTGCGGGCTTTGCGGGGGCTGTCAGCCTCGGCGCCACCGGCGCCCACCTTGCTCCGCTGTGTCAGCCTGCGAAGCATTTTCCGGTAGGGCCGCGGCTCTGGCCACAGCTCCCACGCCCAAAGAGCCAGGAGGGAAAGCCGTGCCTCGTTGGAAAGCTCTTTGGCAGCCGCTCGCGTGGCCCCACAGCCCGTGGGGCTGCGGGCTTTGCGGCGGCCGTCAGCCTCAGCGCCACCGGCGCCCACATGGCTCCGCCGCGCCAGCCTGCGAAGCATTTTCCGGTAGGGCCGCGTCTCTGACCACAGCTCCCACGCCCGAAGAGCCAGGAGGGAAAGCCGTGCCTCGTTGGAAAGCTCTTTGGCAGCCGCTCGCGTGGCCCCACAGCCCGTGGGGCTGCGGGCTATGCGGCGGCCGTCAGCCTCGGCGCCACCGGCGCCCACCTGGCGCCGCCGCGCCAGCCTGCGAAGCATTTTCCGGTAGGGCCGCGTCTCTGGTCACAGCTCCCATGCCCGAAGAGCCAGGAGGGAAAGCCGTGCCTCGTTGGAAAGCTCTTTGGCAGCCGCTCGCGTGGCCCCACAGCCCATGGGGCTGCGGGCTTTGCGGCGGCCGTCAGCCTCGGCCCCACCGGCGCCCATGTGGCGCCGCCGCGCCAGCCTGCGAAGCATTTTCCGGTAGGGCCGCGGCTCTGACCACAGCTCCCACGCCCGAAGAGCCAGGAGGGAAAGCCGTGCCTCGTTGGAAAGCTCTTTGGCAGCCGCTCGCGTGGCCCCACAGCCCGTGGGGCTGCGGGCTTTGCGGCGGCCGTCAGCCTCGGCGCCACCGGCTCCCACCTGGCGCCGCCGCGCCAGCCTGCGAAGCATTTTCCGGTAGGGCCGCGTCTCTGGTCACAGCTCCCACGCCCGAAGAGCCAGGAGGGAAAGCCGTGCCTCGTTGGAAAGCTCTTTGGCAGCCGCTCGCGTGGCCCCACAGCTCGTGGGGCTGCGGCCTTTGCGGGGGCCGTCAGCCTCGGCGCCACCGGCGCCCACCTGGCGCCGCCGCGCCAGCCTGCGAAGCATTTTCCGGTAGGGCCGCGGCTCTGGCCACAGCTCACACGCCCAAAGAGCCAGGAGGGAAAGCCGTGCCTCGTTGGAAAGCTCTTTGGCAGCCGCTCGCGTGGCCCCACATCCTGTGGGGCTGCGGGCTTTGCGGGGGCTGTCAGCCTCGGCGCCACCGGCGCCCACCTTGCTCCGCTGTGTCAGCCTGCGAAGCATTTTCCGGTAGGGCCGCGGCTCTGGCCACAGCTCCCACGCCCAAAGAGCCAGGAGGGAAAGCCGTGCCTCGTTGGAAAGCTCTTTGGCAGCCGCTCGCGTGGCCCCACAGCCCGTGGGGCTGCGGGCTTTGCGGCGGCCGTCAGCCTCAGCGCCACCGGCGCCAACGTGGCTCCGCCGCGCCAGCCTGCGAAGCATTTTCCGGTAGGGCCGCGTCTCTGACCACAGCTCCCACGCCCGAAGAGCCAGGAGGGAAAGCCGTGCCTCGATGGAAAGCTCTTTGGCAGCCGCTCGCGTGGCCCCACAGCCCGTGGGGCTGCGGGCTTTGCGGCGGCCGTCAGCCTTTGCGACACTGGCGCCCACGTGGCGCCGCTGCGCCAGCCTGCGAAGCATTTTCCGGTAGGGCCGCGTCTCTGGCGACAGCTCCCACGCCCGAAGAGCCAGGAGGGAAAGCCGTGCCTCGTTGGAAAGCTCTTTGGCAGCCGCTCGCGTGGCCCCACAGCCCGTGGGGCTGCGGGCTTTGCGGCGGCCGTCAGCCTCGTCGCCACCGGAGCCCACCTGGCACCGCCGCGCCAGCCTGCGAAGCATTTTCCGGTAGGGCCGCGTCTCTGGTCACAGCTCCCATGCCCGAAGAGCCAGGAGGGAAAGCCGTGCCTCGTTGGAAAGCTCTTTGGCAGCCGCTCGCGTGGCCCCACAGCCCATGCGGCTGCGGGCTTTGCGGCGGCCGTCAGCCTCGGCCCCACCGGCGCCCATGTGGCGCCGCCGCGCCAGCCTGCGAAGCATTTTCCGGTAGGGCCGCGGCTCTGACCACAGCTCCCACGCCCGAAGAGCCAGGAGGGAAAGCCGTGCCTCGTTGGAAAGCTCTTTGGCAGCCGCTCGCGTGGCCCCACAGCCCGTGGGGCTGCGGGCTTTGCGGCGGCCGTCAGCCTCGGCGCCACCGGCTCCCACCTGGCGCCGCCGCACCAGCCTGCGAAGCATTTTCCGGTAGGGCCGCGTCTCTGGTCACAGCTCCCACGCCCGAAGAGCCAGGAGGGAAAGCCGTGCCTCGTTGGAAAGCTCTTTGGCAGCCGCTCACGTGGCCTCACAGCCCGTGGGGCTGCGGGCTTTGCGGCGGCCGTCAGCCTCGGCGCCACCGGCGCACACCTGGCGCCGCCGTGCCAGCCTGCGAAGCGTTTTCCGGTAGGGCCGCGGCTCTGGCCACAGCTCCCACGCCCGAAGAGCCAGGAGGGAAAGCCGTGCCTCGTTGGAAAGCTCTTTGGCAGCCGCTCGCTTGGCCCTACAGACCATGCGGCTGCGGGCTTTGCGGCGGCCGTCAGCCTCGGCGCCACCGGCGCCCACGTGGCGCCGCCGCGCCAGCCTGCGAAGCATTTTCCGGTAGGGCCGCGGCTCTGGCCACAGCTCCCACGCCCGAAGAGCCAGGAGGGAAAGCCGTGCCTCGTTGGAAAGCTCTTTGGCAGCCGCTCGCGTGGCCCCACAGCCCGTGGGGCTGCGGGCTTTGCGGCGGCCGTCAGCCTTTGCGACACTGGCGCCCACGTGGCGCCGCTGCGCCAGCCTGCGAAGCATTTTCCGGTAGGGCCGCGTCTCTGGTCACAGCTCCCACGCCCGAAGAGCCAGGAGGGAAAGCCGTGCCTCGTTGGAAAGCTCTTTGGCAGCCGCTCGCGTGGCCCCACAGCCCGTGGGGCTGCGGGCTTTGCGGCGGCCGTCAGCCTTTGCGACACTGGCGCCCACGTGGCGCCGCTGCGCCAGCCTGCGAAGCATTTTCGGGTAGGGCCGCGGCTCTGGCCACAGCTCCCACGCCCGAAGAGCCAGGAGGGAAAGCCGTGCCTCGTTGGAAAGCTCTTTGGCAGCCGCTCGCTTGGCCCTACAGACCATGGGGCTGCGGGCTTTGCGGCGGCCGTCAGCCTCGGCGCCACCGGCGCCCACCTGGCGCCGCCGCGCCAGCCTGCGAAGCATTTTCCGGTAGGGCCGCGTCTCTGACCACAGCTCCCACGCCCGAAGAGCCAGGAGGGAAAGCCGTGCCTCGTTGGAAAGCTCTTTGGCAGCCGCTCGCGTGGCCCCACAGCCCGTGGGGCTGCGGGCTTTGCGGCGGCCGTCAGCCTCGGCGCCACAGGCGCCCACGTGGCGCTGCCGTGCCAGCCTGCGAAGCATTTTCCGGTAGGGCCGCGGCTCTGGCCACAGCTCCCACGCCCGAAGAGCCAGGAGGGAAAGCCGTGCCTCGTTGGAAAGCTCTTTGGCAGCCGCTCGCGTGGCCCCACAGCCCATGGGGCTGCGGGCTTTGCGGCGGCCGTCAGCCTCGGCGCCACCGGCGCCCACCTGGCGCCGCCGCGCCAGCCTGCGAAGCATTTTCCGGTAGGGCCGCGGCTCTGGCCACAGCTCCCACGCCCGAAGAGCCAGGAGGGAAAGCCGTGCCTCGTTGGAAAGCTCTTTGGCAGCCGCTCGCGTGGCCCCACAGCCCGTGGGGCTGCGGGCTTTGCGGCGGCCGTCAGCCTCGGCGCCACCAGCACCCACGTTTCTCCGCCGCGCCAGCCTGCGAAGCATTTTCCGGTAGGGCCGCGGCTCTGGCCACAGCTCCCACGCCCGAAGAGCCAGGAGGGAAAGCCGTGCCTCGTTGGAAAGCTCTTTGGCAGCCGCTCGCGTGGCCCCACAGCCCGTGGGGCTGCGGGCTTGGCGGCGGCCGTCAGCCTCGGCGCCACCGGCGCCCACTTGGCGCCGCCGCGCCAGCCTGCGAAGCATTTTCCAGTAGGGCCGCGGCTCTGGTCACAGCTCCCACGCCCGAAGAGCCAGGAGGGAAAGCCGTGCCTCGTTGGAAAGCTCTTTGGCAGCCGCTCGCGTGGCCCCACAGCCCGTGGGGCTGCGGGCTTTGCGGCGGCCGTCAGCCTTTGCGACACTGGCGCCCACATGGCGCCGCTGCGCCAGCCTGCGAAGTATTTTCCGGTAGGGCCGCGTCTCTGACCACAGCTCCCACGCCCGAAGAGCCAGGAGGGAAAGCCGTGCCTCGTTGGAAAGCTCTTTGGCAGCCGCTCGCGTGGCCCCACAGCCCGTGGGGCTGCGGGCTTTGCGGCGGCCGTCAGCCTCGGCGCCACCGGCGCCCACCTGGCGCCGCCGCGCCAGCCTGCGAAGCATTTTCCGGTAGGGCCGCGGCTCTGGCCACAGCTGCCACGCCCGAAGAGCCAGGAGGGAAAGCCGTGCCTCGTTGGAAAGCTCTTTGGCAGCCGCTCGCGTGGCCCCACAGCCCGAGGGGCTGCGGGCTTTACGGCGGCCGTCAGCCTCGCCGCCACCGGCGCCCATGTGGCGCCGCCGCGCCAGCCTGCGAAGCATTTTCCGGTAGGGCCGCGTCTCTGACCACAGCTCCCACGCCCGAAGAGCCAGGAGGGAAAGCCGTGCCTCGTTGGAAAGCTCTTTGGCAGCCGCTCGCGTGGCCCCACATCCTGTGGGGCTGCGGGCTTTGCGGGGGATGTCAGCCTCGGCGCCACCGGCGCCCACCTTGCTCCGCTGTGTCAGCCTGCGAAGCATTTTCCGGTAGGGCCGCGGCTCTGGCCACAGCTCCCACGCCCAAAGAGCCAGGAGGGAAAGCCGTGCCTCGTTGGAAAGCTCTTTGGCAGCCGCTCGCGTGGCCCCACAGCCCATGGGGCTGCGGGCTTTGCGGCGGCCGTCAGCCTCGGCGCCACCGGCGCCCACTTGGCGCCGCCGCGCCAGCCTGCGAAGCATTTTCCGGTAGGGCCGCGGCTCTGACCACAGCTCCCACGCCCGAAGAGCCAGGAGGGAAAGCCGTGCCTCGTTGGAAAGCTCTTTGGCAGCCGCTCGCGTGGCCCCTCAGCCCGAGGGGCTGCGGGCTTTGCGGCGGCCGTCAGCCTCGGCGCCACCGGCGCCAATGTGGCGCCGCCGCGCCAGCCTGGGAAGCATTTTCCGGTAGGGCCGCGGCTCTGACCACAGCTCCCACGCCCGAAGAGCCAGGAGGGAAAGCCGTGCCTCGTTGGAAAGCTCTTTGGCAGCCGCTCGCGTGGCCCCACAGCCCGTGGGGCTGCGGGCTTTGCGGCGGCCGTCAGCCTCGGCGCCACCGGCTCCCACCTGGCGCCGCCGCGCCAGCCTGCGAAGCATTTTCCGGTAGGGCCGCATCTCTGGTCACAGCTCCCACGCCCGAAGAGCCAGGAGGGAAAGCCGTGCCTCGTTGGAAAGCTCTTTGGCAGCCGCTCGCGTGGCCCCACAGCCCGTGGGGCTGCGGGCTTTGCGGCGGCCGTCAGCCTCGGCGCCACCGGCGCCCACGTGGCGCCGCCGTGCCAGCCTGCGAAGCATTTTCCGGTAGGGCCGCGGCTCTGGCCACAGCTCCCACGCCCGAAGAGCCAGGAGGGAAAGCCGTGCCTCGTTGGAAAGCTCTTTGGAAGCCGCTCGCGTGGCCCCACAGCCCATGGGGCTGCGGGCTTTGCGGCGGCCGTCAGCCTCGGCGCCACCGGCGCCCACCTGGCGCCGCCGCGCCAGCCTGCGAAGCATTTTCCGGTAGGGCCGCGGCTCTGGCCACAGCTCCCACGCCCGAAGAGCCAGGAGGGAAAGCCGTGCCTCGTTGGAAAGCTCTTTGGCAGCCGCTCGCGTGGCCCCACAGCCCGTGGGGCTGCGGGCTTTGCGGCGGCCGTCAGCCTCAGCGCCACCGGCGCCCACGTGGCTCCGCCGCGCCAGCCTGCGAAGCATTTTCCGGTAGGGCCGCGTCTCTGACCACAGCTCCCACGCCCGAAGAGCCAGGAGGGAAAGCCGTGCCTCGTTGGAAAGCTCTTTGGCAGCCGCTCGCGTGGCCCCACAGCCCGTGGGGCTGCGGGCTTTGCGGCGGCCGTCAGCCTTTGCGACACTGGCGCCCACGTGGCGCCGCTGCGCCAGCCTGCGAAGCATTTTCCGGTAGGGCCGCGGCTCTGACCACAGCTCCCACGCCCAAAGAGCCAGGAGGGAAAGCCGTGCCTCGTTGGAAAGCTCTTTGGCAGCCGCTCGCGTGGCCCCACAGCCCATGGGGCTGCGGGCTTTGCGGCGGCCGTCAGCCTCGGCGCCACCGGCGCCCACCTGGCACCGCCGCGCCACCCTGCGAAGCATTTTCCGGTAGGGCCGCGTCTCTGGTCACAGCTCCCATGCCCGAAGAGCCAGGAGGGAAAGCCGTGCCTCGTTGGAAAGCTCTTTGGCAGCCGCTCGCGTGGCCCCACAGCTCGTGGGGTTGCGGGCTTTGCGGCGGCCGTCAGCCTCGGCGCCACCGGCACCCACCTGACGCCGCCGCGCCAGCCTGCGAAGCATTTTCCGGTAGGGCCGCGGCTCTGGCCACAGCTCCCACGCCCGAAGAGCCAGGAGGGAAAGCCGTGCCTCGTTGGAAAGCTCTTTGGCAGCCGCTCGCGTGGCCCCACAGCTCGTGGGGCTGCGGGCTTTGCGGCGGCCGTCAGCCTCGGCGACACCGGCGCCCACCTGGCGCCGCCGCGCCAGCCTGTGAAGCATTTTCCGGTAGGGCCGCGGCTCTGGCCACAGCTCCCACGCCCGAAGAGCCAGGAGGGAAAGCCGTGCCTCGTTGGAAAGCTCTTTGGCAGCCGCTCGCTTGGCCCTACATACCATGGGGCTGCAGGCTTTGCGGCGGCCGTCAGCCTCGGCGCCACCGGCGCCCACATGGCGCCGCCGCACCAGCCTGCGAAGCATTTTCCGGTAGGGCCGCGGCTCTGGCCACAGCTCCCACGCCCGAAGAGCCAGGAGGGAAAGCCGTGCCTCGTTGGAAAGCTCTTTGGCAGCCGCTCGCGTGGCCCCACAGCTCGTGGGGCTGCGGGCTTTGCGGCGGCCGTCAGCCTCGGCGACACCGGCGCCCACCTGGCGCCGCCGCGCCAGCCTGTGAAGCATTTTCCGGTAGGGCCGCGGCTCTGGCCACAGCTCCCACGCCCGAAGAGCCAGGAGGGAAAGCCGTGCCTCGTTGGAAAGCTCTTTGGCAGCCGCTCGCTTGGCCCTACATACCATGGGGCTGCAGGCTTTGCGGCGGCCGTCAGCCTCGGCGCCACCGGCGCCCACATGGCGCCGCCGCACCAGCCTGCGAAGCATTTTCCGGTAGGGCCGCGGCTCTGGCCACAGCTCCCACGCCCGAAGAGCCAGGAGGGAAAGCCGTGCCTCGTTGGAAAGCTCTTTGGCAGCCGCTCGCATGGCCCCACAGCCCGTGGGGCTGCGGGCTTTGCGGCGGCCGTCAGCCTCGGCGCCACCGGCGCCCATGTGGCGCCGCCGCGCCAGCCTGCGAAGCATTTTCCGGTAGGGCCGCGGCTCTGACCACAGCTCCCACGCCCGAAGAGCCAGGAGGGAAAGCCGTGCCTCGTTGGAAAGCTCTTTGGCAGCCGCTCGCGTGGCCCCACAGACCATGGGGCTGCGGGCTTTGCGGCGGCCGTCAGCCTTTGCGACACTAGCGCCCACATGGCGCCGCTGCGCCAGCCTGCGAAGCATTTTCCGGTAGGGCCGCGGCTCTGACCACAGCTCCCACGCCCGAAGAGCCAGGAGGGAAAGCCGTGCCTCGTTGGAAAGCTCTTTGGCAGCCGCTCGCGTGGCCCCACAGCTCGTGGGGCTGCGGGCTTTGCGGCGGCCGTCAGCCTCGGCGCCACCGGCACCCACCTGACGCCGCCGCGCCAGCCTGCGAAGCATTTTCCGGTAGGGCCGCGGCTCTGGCCACAGCTCCCACGCCCGAAGAGCCAGGAGGGAAAGCCATGCCTCGTTGGAAAGCTCTTTGGCAGCCGCTCGCGTGGCCCCACAGCTCGTGGGGCTGCGGGCTTTGCGGGGGCCGTCAGCCTCGGCGCCACCGGCGCCCACGTGGCGCCGCCGCACCAGCCTGCGAAGCATTTTCCGGTAGGGCCGCGGCTCTGGCCACAGCTCCCACGCCCAAAGAGCCAGGAGGGAAAGCCATGCCTCGTTGGAAAGCTCTTTGGCAGCCGCTCGCGTGGCCCCACAGCTCGTAGGGCTGCGGCCTTTGCGGGGGCCGTCAGCCTCGGCGCCACCGGCGCCCACCTGGCGCCGCCGCGCCAGCCTGCGAAGCATTTTCCGGTAGGGCCGCGGCTCTGGCCACAGCTCCCACGCCCGAAGAGCCAGGAGGGAAAGCCGTGCCTCGTTGGAAAGCTCTTTGGCAGCCGCTCGCGTGGCCCCACATCCTGTGGGGCTGCGGGCTTTGCGAAGGCTGTCAGCCTCGGCGCCACCGGCGCCCACCTTGCTCCGCTGTGTCAGCCTGCGAAGCATTTTCCGGTAGGGCCGCGGCTCTGGCCACAGCTCCCACGCCCAAAGAGCCAGGAGGGAAAGCCGTGCCTCGTTGGAAAGCTCTTTGGCAGCCGCTCGCGTGGCCCCACAGCTCGTAGGGCTGCGGCCTTTGCGGGGGCCGTCAGCCTCGGCGCCACCGGCGCCCACCTGGCGCCGCCGCGCCAGCCTGCGAAGCATTTTCCGGTAGGGCCGCGGCTCTGGCCACAGCTCCCACGCCCGAAGAGCCAGGAGGGAAAGCCGTGCCTCGTTGGAAAGCTCTTTGGCAGCCGCTCGCGTGGCCCCACAGCTCGTGGGGCTGCGGGCTTTGCGGCGGCCGTCAGCCTCGGCGCCACCGGCGCCCACCTGGCGCCGCCGCGCCAGCCTGTGAAGCATTTTCCGGTAGGGCCGCGGCTCTGGCCACAGCTCCCACGCCCGAAGAGCCAGGAGGGAAAGCCGTGCCTCGTTGGAAAGCTCTTTGGCAGCCGCTCGCTTGGCCCTACATACCATGGGGCTGCAGGCTTTGCGGCGGCCGTCAGCCTCGGCGCCACCGGCGCCCACATGGCGCCGCCGCACCAGCCTGCGAAGCATTTTCCGGTAGGGCCGCGGCTCTGGCCACAGCTCCCACGCCCGAAGAGCCAGGAGGGAAAGCCGTGCCTCGTTGGAAAGCTCTTTGGCAGCCGCTCGCATGGCCCCACAGCCCGTGGGGCTGCGGGCTTTGCGGCGGCCGTCAGCCTCGGCGCCACCGGCGCCCATGTGGCGCCGCCGCGCCAGCCTGCGAAGCATTTTCCGGTAGGGCCGCGGCTCTGACCACAGCTCCCACGCCCGAAGAGCCAGGAGGGAAAGCCGTGCCTCGTTGGAAAGCTCTTTGGCAGCCGCTCGCGTGGCCCCACAGACCATGGGGCTGCGGGCTTTGCGGCGGCCGTCAGCCTTTGCGACACTAGCGCCCACATGGCGCCGCTGCGCCAGCCTGCGAAGCATTTTCCGGTAGGGCCGCGGCTCTGACCACAGCTCCCACGCCCGAAGAGCCAGGAGGGAAAGCCGTGCCTCGTTGGAAAGCTCTTTGGCAGCCGCTCGCGTGGCCCCACAGCTCGTGGGGCTGCGGGCTTTGCGGCGGCCGTCAGCCTCGGCGCCACCGGCACCCACCTGACGCCGCCGCGCCAGCCTGCGAAGCATTTTCCGGTAGGGCCGCGGCTCTGGCCACAGCTCCCACGCCCGAAGAGCCAGGAGGGAAAGCCATGCCTCGTTGGAAAGCTCTTTGGCAGCCGCTCGCGTGGCCCCACAGCTCGTGGGGCTGCGGGCTTTGCGGGGGCCGTCAGCCTCGGCGCCACCGGCGCCCACGTGGCGCCGCCGCACCAGCCTGCGAAGCATTTTCCGGTAGGGCCGCGGCTCTGGCCACAGCTCCCACGCCCAAAGAGCCAGGAGGGAAAGCCATGCCTCGTTGGAAAGCTCTTTGGCAGCCGCTCGCGTGGCCCCACAGCTCGTAGGGCTGCGGCCTTTGCGGGGGCCGTCAGCCTCGGCGCCACCGGCGCCCACCTGGCGCCGCCGCGCCAGCCTGCGAAGCATTTTCCGGTAGGGCCGCGGCTCTGGCCACAGCTCCCACGCCCGAAGAGCCAGGAGGGAAAGCCGTGCCTCGTTGGAAAGCTCTTTGGCAGCCGCTCGCGTGGCCCCACATCCTGTGGGGCTGCGGGCTTTGCGAAGGCTGTCAGCCTCGGCGCCACCGGCGCCCACCTTGCTCCGCTGTGTCAGCCTGCGAAGCATTTTCCGGTAGGGCCGCGGCTCTGGCCACAGCTCCCACGCCCAAAGAGCCAGGAGGGAAAGCCGTGCCTCGTTGGAAAGCTCTTTGGCAGCCGCTCGCGTGGCCCCACAGCCCGTGGGGCTGCGGGCTTTGCGGCGGCCGTCAGCCTCAGCGCCACCGGCGCCCACATGGCTCCGCCGCGCCAGCCTGCGAAGCATTTTCCGGTAGGGCCGCGTCTCTGACCACAGCTCCCACGCCCGAAGAGCCAGGAGGGAAAGCCGTGCCTCGTTGGAAAGCTCTTTGGCAGCCGCTCGCGTGGCCCCACAGCCCGTGGGGCTGCGGGCTATGCGGCGGCCGTCAGCCTCGGCGCCACCGGCGCCCACCTGGCGCCGCCGCGCCAGCCTGCGAAGCATTTTCCGGTAGGGAGGCGTCTCTGGTCACAGCTCCCATGCCCGAAGAGCCAGGAGGGAAAGCCGTGCCTCGTTGGAAAGCTCTTTGGCAGCCGCTCGCGTGGCCCCACAGCCCATGGGGCTGCGGGCTTTGCGGCGGCCGTCAGCCTCGGCCCCACCGGCGCCCATGTGGCGCCGCCGCGCCAGCCTGCGAAGCATTTTCCGGTAGGGCCGCGGCTCTGACCACAGCTCCCACGCCCGAAGAGCCAGGAGGGAAAGCCGTGCCTCGTTGGAAAGCTCTTTGGCAGCCGCTCGCGTGGCCCCACAGCCCGTGGTGCTGCGGGCTTTGCGGCGGCCGTCAGCCTCGGCGCCACCGGCTCCCACCTGGCGCCGCCGCGCCAGCCTGCGAAGCATTTTCCGGTAGGGCCGCGTCTCTGGTCACAGCTCCCACGCCCGAAGAGCCAGGAGGGAAAGCCGTGCCTCGTTGGAAAGCTCTTTGGCAGCCGCTCGCGTGGCCCCACAGCTCGTGGGGCTGCGGGCTTTGCGGGGGCCGTCAGCCTCGGCGCCACCGGCGCCCACCTGGCGCCGACGCGCCGGCCTGCGAAGCATTTTCCGGTAGGGCCACGGCTCTGGCCACAGCTCACACGCCCAAAGAGCCAGGAGGGAAAGCCGTGCCTCGTTGGAAAGCTCTTTGGCAGCCGCTCGCGTGGCCCCACATCCTGTGGGGCTGCGGGCTTTGCGGGGGCTGTCAGCCTCGGCGCCACCGGCGCCCACCTTGCTCCGCTGTGTCAGCCTGCGAAGCATTTTCCGGTAGGGCCGCGGCTCTGGCCACAGCTCCCACGCCCGAAGAGCCAGGAGGGAAAGCCGTGCCTCGTTGGAAAGCTCTTTGGCAGCCGCTCGCGTGGCCCCACAGCCCATGGGGCTGCGGGCTTTGCGGCGGCCGTCAGCCTCGGCGCCACCGGCGCCCACCTGGCGCCGCCGCGCCAGCCTGCGAAGCATTTTCCGGTAGGGCCGCGTCTCTGGCCACAGCTCCCACGCCCGAAGAGCCAGGAGGGAAAGCCGTGCCTCGTTGGAAAGCTCTTTGGCAGCCGCTCGCGTGGCCCCACAGCCCGTGGGGCTGCGGGCTTTGCGGCGGCCGTCAGCCTCAGCGCCACCGGCGCCCACGTGGCTCCGCCGCGCCAGCCTGCGAAGCATTTTCCGGTAGGGCCGCGTCTCTGACCACAGCTCCCACGCCCGAAGAGCCAGGAGGGAAAGCCGTGCCTCGTTGGAAAGCTCTTTGGCAGCCGCTCGCGTGGCCCCACAGCCCGTGGGGCTGCGGGCTTTGCGGCGGCCGTCAGCCTTTGCGACACTGGCGCCCACGTGGCGCCGCTGCGCCAGCCTGCGAAGCATTTTCCGGTAGGGCCGCGGCTCTGACCACAGCTCCCACGCCCAAAGAGCCAGGAGGGAAAGCCGTGCCTCGTTGGAAAGCTCTTTGGCAGCCGCTCGCGTGGCCCCACAGCCCATGGGGCTGCGGGCTTTGCGGCGGCCGTCAGCCTCGGCGCCACCGGCGCCCACGTGGCACCGCCGCGCCACCCTGCGAAGCATTTTCCGGTAGGGCCGCGTCTCTGGTCACAGCTCCCATGCCCGAAGAGCCAGGAGGGAAAGCTGTGCCTCGTTGGAAAGCTCTTTGGCAGCCGCTCGCGTGGCCCCACAGCTCGTGGGGCTGCGGGCTTTGCGGCGGCCGTCAGCCTCGGCGCCACCGGCACCCACCTGACGCCGCCGCGCCAGCCTGCGAAGCATTTTCCGGTAGGGCCGCGGCTCTGGCCACAGCTCCCACGCCCGAAGAGCCAGGAGGGAAAGCCGTGCCTCGTTGGAAAGCTCTTTGGCAGCCGCTCGCGTGGCCCCACAACTCGTGGGGCTGCGGGCTTTGCGGCGGCCGTCAGCCTCGGCGCCACCGGCGCCCACCTGGCGCCGCCGCGCCAGCCTGCGAAGCATTTTCCGGTAGGGCCGCGGCTCTGGCCACAGCTCCCACGCCCGAAGAGCCAGGAGGGAAAGCCGTGCCTCGTTGGAAAGCTCTTTGGCAGCCGCTCGCTTGGCCCTACATACCATGGGGCTGCGGGCTTTGCGGCGGCCGTCAGCCTCGGCGCCACCGGCGCCCACGTGGCGCCGCTGCACCAGCCTGCGAAGCATTTTCCGGTAGGGCCGCGGCTCTGGCCACAGCTCCCACGCCCGAAGAGCCAGGAGGGAAAGCCGTGCCTCGTTGGAAAGCTCTTTGGCAGCCGCTCGCATGGCCCCACAGCCCGTGGGGCTGCGGGCTTTGCGGCGGCCGTCAGCCTCGGCGCCACCGGCGCCCATGTGGCGCCGCCGCGCCAGCCTGCGAAGCATTTTCCGGTAGGGCCGCGGCTCTGACCACAGCTCCCACGCCCGAAGAGCCAGGAGGGAAAGCCGTGCCTCGTTGGAAAGCTCTTTGGCAGCCGCTCGCGTGGCCCCACAGCCCATGGGGCTGCGGGCTTTGCGGCGGCCGTCAGCCTTTGCGACACTAGCGCCCACATGGCGCCGCTGCGCCAGCCTGCGAAGCATTTTCCGGTAGGGCCGCGGCTCTGACCACAGCTCCCACGCCCGAAGAGCCAGGAGGGAAAGCCGTGCCTCGTTGGAAAGCTCTTTGGCAGCCGCTCGCGTGGCCCCACAGCTCGTGGGGCTGCGGGCTTTGCGGCGGCCGTCAGCCTCGGCGCCACCGGCACCCACCTGACGCCGCCGCGCCAGCCTGCGAAGCATTTTCCGGTAGGGCCGCGGCTCTGGCCACAGCTCCCACGCCCGAAGAGCCAGGAGGGAAAGCCATGCCTCGTTGGAAAGCTCTTTGGCAGCCGCTCGCGTGGCCCCACAGCTCGTGGGGCTGCGGGCTTTGCGGCGGCCGTCAGCCTCGGCGCCACCGGCGCCCACCTGGCGCCTCCGCGCCAGCCTGTGAAGCATTTTCCGGTAGGGCCGCTGCTCTGGCCACAACTCCCACGTCCGAAGAGCCAGGAGGGAAAGCCGTGCCTCGTTGGAAAGCTCTTTGGCAGCCGCTCGCGTGGCCCCACAGACCATGGGGCTGCGGGCTTTGCGGCGGCCGTCAGCCTCGGCGCCACCGGCGCCCACGTGGCGCCGCCGCGCCAGCCTGCGAAGCATTTTCCGGTAGGGCCGCGGCTCTGGCCACAGCTCCCACGCCCAAAGAGCCAGGAGGGAAAGCCATGCCTCGTTGGAAAGCTCTTTGGCAGCCGCTCGCGTGGCCCCACAGCTCGTGGGGCTGCGGCCTTTGCGGGGGCCGTCAGCCTCGGCGCCACCGGCGCCCACCTGGCGCCGCCGCGCCAGCCTGCGAAGCATTTTCCGGTAGGGCCGCGGCTCTGGCCACAGCTCCCACGCCCGAAGAGCCAGGAGGGAAAGCCGTGCCTCGTTGGAAAGCTCTTTGGCAGCCGCTCGCGTGGCCCCACATCCTGTGGGGCTGCGGGCTTTGCGGGGGCTGTCAGCCTCGGCGCCACCGGCGCCCACCTTGCTCCGCTGTGTCAGCCTGCGAAGCATTTTCCGGTAGGGCCGCGGCTCTGGCCACAGCTCCCACGCCCAAAGAGCCAGGAGGGAAAGCCGTGCCTCGTTGGAAAGCTCTTTGGCAGCCGCTCGCGTGGCCCCACAGCCCGTGGGGCTGCGGGCTTTGCGGCGGCCGTCAGCCTCAGCGCCACCGGCGCCCACATGGCTCCGCCGCGCCAGCCTGCGAAGCATTTTCCGGTAGGGCCGCGTCTCTGACCACAGCTCCCACGCCCGAAGAGCCAGGAGGGAAAGCCGTGCCTCGTTGGAAAGCTCTTTGGCAGCCGCTCGCGTGGCCCCACAGCCCGTGGGGCTGCGGGCTATGCGGCGGCCGTCAGCCTCGGCGCCACCGGCGCCCACCTGGCGCCGCCGCGCCAGCCTGCGAAGCATTTTCCGGTAGGGCCGCGTCTCTGGTCACAGCTCCCATGCCCGAAGAGCCAGGAGGGAAAGCCGTGCCTCGTTGGAAAGCTCTTTGGCAGCCGCTCGCGTGGCCCCACAGCCCATGGGGCTGCGGGCTTTGCGGCGGCCGTCAGCCTCGGCCCCACCGGCGCCCATGTGGCGCCGCCGCGCCAGCCTGCGAAGCATTTTCCGGTAGGGCCGCGGCTCTGACCACAGCTCCCACGCCCGAAGAGCCAGGAGGGAAAGCCGTGCCTCGTTGGAAAGCTCTTTGGCAGCCGCTCGCGTGGCCCCACAGCCCGTGGGGCTGCGGGCTTTGCGGCGGCCGTCAGCCTCGGAGCCACCGGCTCCCACCTGGCGCCGCCGCGCCAGCCTGCGAAGCATTTTCCGGTAGGGCCGCGTCTCTGGTCACAGCTCCCACGCCCGAAGAGCCAGGAGGGAAAGCCGTGCCTCGTTGGAAAGCTCTTTGGCAGCCGCTCGCGTGGCCCCACAGCTCGTGGGGCTGCGGCCTTTGCGGGGGCCGTCAGCCTCGGCGCCACCGGCGCCCACCTGGCGCCGCCGCGCCAGCCTGCGAAGCATTTTCCGGTAGGGCCGCGGCTCTGGCCACAGCTCACACGCCCAAAGAGCCAGGAGGGAAAGCCGTGCCTCGTTGGAAAGCTCTTTGGCAGCCGCTCGCGTGGCCCCACATCCTGTGGGGCTGCGGGCTTTGCGGGGGCTGTCAGCCTCGGCGCCACCGGCGCCCACCTTGCTCCGCTGTGTCAGCCTGCGAAGCATTTTCCGGTAGGGCCGCGGCTCTGGCCACAGCTCCCACGCCCAAAGAGCCAGGAGGGAAAGTCGTGCCTCGTTGGAAAGCTCTTTGGCAGCCGCTCGCGTGGCCCCACAGCCCGTGGGGCTGCGGGCTTTGCGGCGGCCGTCAGCCTCAGCGCCACCGGCGCCAACGTGGCTCCGCCGCGCCAGCCTGCGAAGCATTTTCCGGTAGGGCCGCGTCTCTGACCACAGCTCCCACGCCCGAAGAGCCAGGAGGGAAAGCCGTGCCTCGATGGAAAGCTCTTTGGCAGCCGCTCGCGTGGCCCCACAGCCCGTGGGGCTGCGGGCTTTGCGGCGGCCGTCAGCCTTTGCGACACTGGCGCCCACGTGGCGCCGCTGCGCCAGCCTGCGAAGCATTTTCCGGTAGGGCCGCGTCTCTGGCGACAGCTCCCACGCCCGAAGAGCCAGGAGGGAAAGCCGTGCCTCGTTGGAAAGCTCTTTGGCCGCCGCTCGCGTGGCCCCACAGCCCGTGGGGCTGCGGGCTTTGCGGCGGCCGTCAGCCTCGTCGCCACCGGAGCCCACCTGGCACCGCCGCGCCAGCCTGCGAAGCATTTTCCGGTAGGGCCGCGTCTCTGGTCACAGCTCCCATGCCCGAAGAGCCAGGAGGGAAAGCCGTGCCTCGTTGGAAAGCTCTTTGGCAGCCGCTCGCGTGGCCCCACAGCCCATGCGGCTGCGGGCTTTGCGGCGGCCGTCAGCCTCGGCCCCACCGGCGCCCATGTGGCGCCGCCGCGCCAGCCTGCGAAGCATTTTCCGGTAGGGCCGCGGCTCTGACCACAGCTCCCACGCCCGAAGAGCCAGGAGGGAAAGCCGTGCCTCGTTGGAAAGCTCTTTGGCAGCCGCTCGCGTGGCCCCACAGCCCGTGGTGCTGCGGGCTTTGCGGCGGCCGTCAGCCTCGGCGCCACCGGCTCCCACCTGGCGCCGCCGCACCAGCCTGCGAAGCATTTTCCGGTAGGGCCGCGTCTCTGGTCACAGCTCCCACGCCCGAAGAGCCAGGAGGGAAAGCCGTGCCTCGTTGGAAAGCTCTTTGGCAGCCGCTCACGTGGCCTCACAGCCCGTGGGGCTGCGGGCTTTGCGGCGGCCGTCAGCCTCGGCGCCACCGGCGCCCACCTGGCGCCGCCGTGCCAGCCTGCGAAGCATTTTCCGGTAGGGCCGCGGCTCTGGCCACAGCTCCCACGCCCGAAGAGCCAGGAGGGAAAGCCGTGCCTCGTTGGAAAGCTCTTTGGCAGCCGCTCGCTTGGCCCTACAGACCATGGGGCTGCGGGCTTTGCGGCGGCCGTCAGCCTCGGCGCCACCGGCGCCCACGTGGCGCCGCCGCGCCAGCCTGCGAAGCATTTTCCGGTAGGGCCGCGGCTCTGGCCACAGCTCCCACGCCCGAAGAGCCAGGAGGGAAAGCCGTGCCTCGTTGGAAAGCTCTTTGGCAGCCGCTCGCGTGGCCCCACAGCCCGTGGGGCTGCGGGCTTTGCGGCGGCCGTCAGCCTTTGCGACACTGGCGCCCACGTGGCGCCGCTGCGCCAGCCTGCGAAGCATTTTCGGGTAGGGCCGCGGCTCTGGCCACAGCTCCCACGCCCGAAGAGCCAGGAGGGAAAGCCGTGCCTCGTTGGAAAGCTCTTTGGCAGCCGCTCGCTTGGCCCTACAGACCATGGGGCTGCGGGCTTTGCGGCGGCCGTCAGCCTCGGCGCCACCGGCGCCCACCTGGCGCCGCCGCGCCAGCCTGCGAAGCATTTTCCGGTAGGGCCGCGGCTCTGGCCACAGCTCCCACGCCCGAAGAGCCAGGAGGGAAAGCCGTGCCTCGTTGGAAAGCTCTTTGGCAGCCGCTCGCGTGGCCCCACAGCCCGTGGGGCTGCGGGCTTTGCGGCGGCCGTCAGCCTCGGCGCCACCGGCGCCCACGTGGCGCCGCCGTGCCAGCCTGCGAAGCATTTTCCGGTAGGGCCGCGGCTCTGGCCACAGCTCCCACGCCCGAAGAGCCAGGAGGGAAAGCCGTGCCTCGTTGGAAAGCTCTTTGGCAGCCGCTCGCGTGGCCCCACAGCCCATGGGGCTGCGGGCTTTGCGGCGGCCGTCAGCCTCGGCGCCACCGGCGCCCACCTGGCGCCGCCGCGCCAGCCTGCGAAGCATTTTCCGGTAGGGCCGCGGCTCTGGCCACAGCTCCCACGCCCGAAGAGCCAGGAGGGAAAGCCGTGCCTCGTTGGAAAGCTCTTTGGCAGCCGCTCGCGTGGCCCCACAGCCCGTGGGGCTGCGGGCTTTGCGGCGGCCGTCAGCCTCGGCGCCACCAGCACCCACGTTTCTCCGCCGCGCCAGCCTGCGAAGCATTTTCCGGTAGGGCCGCGGCTCTGGCCACAGCTCCCACGCCCGAAGAGCCAGGAGGGAAAGCCGTGCCTCGTTGGAAAGCTCTTTGGCAGCCGCTCGCGTGGCCCCACAGCCCGTGGGGCTGCGGGCTTTGCGGCGGCCGTCAGCCTCGGCGCCACCGGCGCCCACTTGGCGCCGCCGCGCCAGCCTGCGAAGCATTTTCCAGTAGGGCCGCGGCTCTGGTCACAGCTCCCACGCCCGAAGAGCCAGGAGGGAAAGCTGTGCCTCGTTGGAAAGCTCTTTGGCAGCCGCTCGCGTGGCCCCACAGCCCGTGGGGCTGCGGGCTTTGCGGCGGCCGTCAGCCTTTGCGACACTGGCGCCCACATGGCGCCGCTGCGCCAGCCTGCGAAGTATTTTCCGGTAGGGCCGCGTCTCTGACCACAGCTCCCACGCCCGAAGAGCCAGGAGGGAAAGCCGTGCCTCGTTGGAAAGCTCTTTGGCAGCCGCTCGCGTGGCCCCACAGCCCGTGGGGCTGCGGGCTTTGCGGCGGCCGTCAGCCTCGGCGCCACCGGCGCCCACCTGGCGCCGCCGCGCCAGCCTGCGAAGCATTTTCCGGTAGGGCCGCGGCTCTGGCCACAGCTGCCACGCCCGAAGAGCCAGGAGGGAAAGCCGTGCCTCGTTGGAAAGCTCTTTGGCAGCCGCTCGCGTGGCCCCACAGCCCGAGGGGCTGCGGGCTTTACGGCGGCCGTCAGCCTCGCCGCCACCGGCGCCCATGTGGCGCCGCCGCGCCAGCCTGCGAAGCATTTTCCGGTAGGGCCGCGTCTCTGACCACAGCTCCCACGCCCGAAGAGCCAGGAGGGAAAGCCGTGCCTCGTTGGAAAGCTCTTTGGCAGCCGCTCGCGTGGCCCCACATCCTGTGGGGCTGCGGGCTTTGCGGGGGATGTCAGCCTCGGCGCCACCGGCGCCCACCTTGCTCCGCTGTGTCAGCCTGCGAAGCATTTTCCGGTAGGGCCGCGGCTCTGGCCACAGCTCCCACGCCCAAAGAGCCAGGAGGGAAAGCCGTGCCTCGTTGGAAAGCTCTTTGGCAGCCGCTCGCGTGGCCCCACAGCCCATGGGGCTGCGGGCTTTGCGGCGGCCGTCAGCCTCGGCGCCACCGGCGCCCACTTGGCGCCGCCGCGCCAGCCTGCGAAGCATTTTCCGGTAGGGCCGCGTCTCTGACCACAGCTCCCACGCCCGAAGAGCCAGGAGGGAAAGCCGTGCCTCGTTGGAAAGCTCTTTGGCAGCCGCTCGCGTGGCCCCTCAGCCCGAGGGGCTGCGGGCTTTGCGGCGGCCGTCAGCCTCGGCGCCACCGGCGCCCATGTGGCGCCGCCGCGCCAGCCTGGGAAGCATTTTCCGGTAGGGCCGCGGCTCTGACCACAGCTCCCACGCCCGAAGAGCCAGGAGGGAAAGCCGTGCCTCGTTGGAAAGCTCTTTGGCAGCCGCTCGCGTGGCCCCACAGCCCGTGGGGCTGCGGGCTTTGCGGCGGCCGTCAGCCTCGGCGCCACCGGCTCCCACCTGGCGCCGCCGCGCCAGCCTGCGAAGCATTTTCCGGTAGGGCCGCATCTCTGGTCACAGCTCCCACGCCCGAAGAGCCAGGAGGGAAAGCCGTGCCTCGTTGGAAAGCTCTTTGGCAGCCGCTCGCGTGGCCCCACAGCCCGTGGGGCTGCGGGCTTTGCGGCGGCCGTCAGCCTCGGCGCCACCGGCGCCCACGTGGCGCCGCCGTGCCAGCCTGCGAAGCATTTTCCGGTAGGGCCGCGGCTCTGGCCACAGCTCCCACGCCCGAAGAGCCAGGAGGGAAAGCCGTGCCTCGTTGGAAAGCTCTTTGGCAGCCGCTCGCGTGGCCCCACAGCCCATGGGGCTGCGGGCTTTGCGGCGGCCGTCAGCCTCGGCGCCACCGGCGCCCACCTGGCGCCGCCGCGCCAGCCTGCGAAGCATTTTCCGGTAGGGCCGCGGCTCTGGCCACAGCTCCCACGCCCGAAGAGCCAGGAGGGAAAGCCGTGCCTCGTTGGAAAGCTCTTTGGCAGCCGCTCGCGTGGCCCCACAGCCCGTGGGGCTGCGGGCTTTGCGGCGGCCGTCAGCCTCAGCGCCACCGGCGCCCACGTGGCTCCGCCGCGCCAGCCTGCGAAGCATTTTCCGGTAGGGCCGCGTCTCTGACCACAGCTCCCACGCCCGAAGAGCCAGGAGGGAAAGCCGTGCCTCGTTGGAAAGCTCTTTGGCAGCCGCTCGCGTGGCCCCACAGCCCGTGGGGCTGCGGGCTTTGCGGCGGCCGTCAGCCTTTGCGACACTGGCGCCCACGTGGCGCCGCTGCGCCAGCCTGCGAAGCATTTTCCGGTAGGGCCGCGGCTCTGACCACAGCTCCCACGCCCAAAGAGCCAGGAGGGAAAGCCGTGCCTCGTTGGAAAGCTCTTTGGCAGCCGCTCGCGTGGCCCCACAGCCCATGGGGCTGCGGGCTTTGCGGCGGCCGTCAGCCTCGGCCCCACCGGCGCCCATGTGGCGCCGCCGCGCCAGCCTGCGAAGCATTTTCCGGTAGGGCCGCGGCTCTGACCACAGCTCCCACGCCCGAAGAGCCAGGAGGGAAAGCCGTGCCTCGTTGGAAAGCTCTTTGGCAGCCGCTCGCGTGGCCCCACAGCCCGTGGGGCTGCGGGCTTTGCGGCGGCCGTCAGCCTCGGAGCCACCGGCTCCCACCTGGCGCCGCCGCGCCAGCCTGCGAAGCATTTTCCGGTAGGGCCGCGTCTCTGGTCACAGCTCCCACGCCCGAAGAGCCAGGAGGGAAAGCCGTGCCTCGTTGGAAAGCTCTTTGGCAGCCGCTCGCGTGGCCCCACAGCCCGTGGGGCTGCGGGCTTTGCGGCGGCCGTCAGCCTCGGCGCCACCGGCGCCCACGTGGCGCCGCCGTGCCAGCCTGCGAAGCATTTTCCGGTAGGGCCGCGGCTCTGGCCACAGCTCCCACGCCCGAAGAGCCAGGAGGGAAAGCCGTGCCTCGTTGGAAAGCTCTTTGGCAGCCGCTCGCTTGGCCCTACAGACCATGGGGCTGCGGGCTTTGCGGCGGCCGTCAGCCTCGGCGCCACCGGCGCCCACGTGGCGCCGCCGCGCCAGCCTGCGAAGCATTTTCCGGTAGGGCCGCGGCTCTGGCCACAGCTCCCACGCCCGAAGAGCCAGGAGGGAAAGCCGTGCCTCGTTGGAAAGCTCTTTGGCAGCCGCTCGCGTGGCCCCACAGCCCGTGGGGCTGCGGGCTTTGCGGCGGCCGTCAGCCTTTGCGACACTGGCGCCCACGTGGCGCCGCTGCGCCAGCCTGCGAAGCATTTTCCGGTAGGGCCGCGTCTCTGGTCACAGCTCCCACGCCCGAAGAGCCAGGAGGGAAAGCCGTGCCTCGTTGGAAAGCTCTTTGGCAGCCGCTCGCGTGGCCCCACATCCTGTGGGGCTGCGGGCTTTGCGGGGGCTGTCAGCCTCGGCGCCACCGGCGCCCACCTTGCTCCGCTGTGTCAGCCTGCGAAGCATTTTCCGGTAGGGCCGCGGCTCTGGCCACAGCTCCCACGCCCAAAGAGCCAGGAGGGAAAGCCGTGCCTCGTTGGAAAGCTCTTTGGCAGCCGCTCGCGTGGCCCCACAGCCCGTGGGGCTGCGGGCTTTGCGGCGGCCGTCAGCCTCAGCGCCACCGGCGCCAACGTGGCTCCGCCGCGCCAGCCTGCGAAGCATTTTCCGGTAGGGCCGCGTCTCTGACCACAGCTCCCACGCCCGAAGAGCCAGGAGGGAAAGCCGTGCCTCGATGGAAAGCTCTTTGGCAGCCGCTCGCGTGGCCCCACAGCCCGTGGGGCTGCGGGCTTTGCGGCGGCCGTCAGCCTTTGCGACACTGGCGCCCACGTGGCGCCGCTGCGCCAGCCTGCGAAGCATTTTCGGGTAGGGCCGCGTCTCTGGCGACAGCTCCCACGCCCGAAGAGCCAGGAGGGAAAGCCGTGCCTCGTTGGAAAGCTCTTTGGCAGCCGCTCGCGTGGCCCCACAGCCCGTGGGGCTGCGGGCTTTGCGGCGGCCGTCAGCCTCGTCGCCACCGGCGCCCACCTGGCGCCGCCGCGCCAGCCTGCGAAGCATTTTCCGGTAGGGCTGCGTCTCTGGTCACAGCTCCCATGCCCGAAGAGCCAGGAGGGAAAGCCGTGCCTCGTTGGAAAGCTCTTTGGCAGCCGCTCGCGTGGCCCCACAGCCCATGCGGCTGCGGGCTTTGCGGCGGCCGTCAGCCTCGGCCCCACCGGCGACCATGTGGCGCCGCCGCGCCAGCCTGCGAAGCATTTTCCGGTAGGGCCGCGGCTCTGACCACAGCTCCCACGCCCGAAGAGCCAGGAGGGAAAGCCGTGCCTCGTTGGAAAGCTCTTTGGCAGCCGCTCGCGTGGCCCCACAGCCCGTGGGGCTGCGGGCTTTGCGGCGGCCGTCAGCCTCGGCGCCACCGGCTCCCACCTGGCGCCGCCGCACCAGCCTGCGAAGCATTTTCCGGTAGGGCCGCGGCTCTGGTCACAGCTCCCACGCCCGAAGAGCCAGGAGGGAAAGCCGTGCCTCGTTGGAAAGCTCTTTGGCAGCCGCTCACGTGGCCCCACAGCCCGTGGGGCTGCGGGCTTTGCGGCGGCCGTCAGCCTCGGCGCCACCGGCGCCCACCTCGCGCCGCCGTGCCAGCCTGCGAAGCATTTTCCGGTAGGGCCGCGGCTCTGGCCACAGCTCCCACGCCCGAAGAGCCAGGAGGGAAAGCCGTGCCTCGTTGGAAAGCTCTTTGGCAGCCGCTCGCTTGGCCCTACAGACCATGGGGCTGCGGGCTTTGCGGCGGCCGTCAGCATCGGCGCCACCGGCGCCCAGCTGGCGCCGCCGCGCCAGCCTGCGAAGCATTTTCCGGTAGGGCCGCGGCTCTGGCCACAGCTCCCACGCCCGAAGAGCCAGGAGGGAAAGCCGTGCCTCGTTGGAAAGATCTTTGGCAGCCGCTCGCGTGGCCCCACAGCCCGTGGGGCTGCGGGCTTTGCGGCGGCCGTCAGCCTCGGCGCCACCGGCGCCCACGTGGCGCCGCCGTGCCAGCCTGCGAAGCATTTTCCGGTAGGGCCGCGGCTCTGGCCACAGCTCCCACGCCCGAAGAGCCAGGAGGGAAAGCCGTGCCTCGTTGGAAAGCTCTTTGGCAGCCGCTCGCGTGGCCCCACAGCCCATGCGGCTGCGGGCTTTGCGGCGGCCGTCAGCCTCGGCGCCACCGGCGCCCACCTGGCGCCGCCGCGCCAGCCTGCGAAGCATTTTCCGGTAGGGCCGCGGCTCTGGCCACAGCTCCCACGCCCGAAGAGCCAGGAGGGAAAGCCGTGCCTCGTTGGAAAGCTCTTTGGCAGCCGCTCGCGTGGCCCCACAGCCCGTGGGGCTGCGGGCTTTGCGGCGGTCGTCAGCCTCGGCGCCACCAGCACCCACGTTTCTCCGCCGCGCCAGCCTGCGAAGCATTTTCCGGTAGGGCCGCGGCTCTGGCCACAGCTCCCACGCCCAAAGAGCCAGGAGGGAAAGCCGTGCCTCGTTGGAAAGCTCTTTGGCAGCCGCTCGCGTGGCCCCACAGCCCATGGGGCTGCGGGCTTTGCGGCGGCCGTCAGCCTCGGCGCCACCGGCGCCCACTTGGCGCCGCCGCGCCAGCCTGCGAAGCATTTTCCGGTAGGGCCGCGGCTCTGACCACAGCTCCCACGCCCGAAGAGCCAGGAGGGAAAGCCGTGCCTCGTTGGAAAGCTCTTTGGCAGCCGCTCGCGTGGCCCCTCAGCCCGAGGGGCTGCGGGCTTTGCGGCGGCCGTCAGCCTCGCCGCCACCGGCGCCCATGTGGCGCCGCCGCGCCAGCCTGGGAAGCATTTTCCGGTAGGGCCGCGGCTCTGACCACAGCTCCCACGCCCGAAGAGCCAGGAGGGAAAGCCGTGCCTCGTTGGAAAGCTCTTTGGCAGCCGCTCGCGTGGCCCCACAGCCCGTGGGGCTGCGGGCTTTGCGGCGGCCGTCAGCCTCGGCGCCACCGGCTCCCACCTGGCGCCGCCGCGCCAGCCTGCGAAGCATTTTCCGGTAGGGCCGCATCTCTGGTCACAGCTCCCACGCACGAAGAGCCAGGAGGGAAAGCCGTGCCTCGTTGGAAAGCTCTTTGGCAGCCGCTCGCGTGGCCCCACAGCCCGTGGGGCTGCGGGCTTTGCGGCGGCCGTCAGCCTCGGCGCCACCGGCGCCCACCTGGCGCCGCCGTGCCAGCCTGCGAAGCATTTTCGGGTAGGGCCGCGGCTCTGGCCACAGCTCCCACGCCCGAAGAGCCAGGAGGGAAAGCCGTGCCTCGTTGGAAAGCTCTTTGGCAGCCGCTCGCGTGGCCCCACAGCCCATGGGGCTGCGGGCTTTGCGGCGGCCGTCAGCCTCGGCGCCACCGGCGCCCACCTGGCGCCGCCGCGCCAGCCTGCGAAGCATTTTCCAGTAGGGCCGCGGCTCTGGTCACAGCTCCCACGCCCGAAGAGCCAGGAGGGAAAGCCGTGCCTCGTTGGAAAGCTCTTTGGCAGCCGCTCGCGTGGCCCCACAGCCCGTGTGGCTGCGGGCTTTGCGGCGGCCGTCAGCCTCAGCGCCACCGGCGCCCACGTGGCTCCGCCGCGCCAGCCTTCGAAGCATTTTCCAGTAGGGCCGCGTCTCTGACCACAGCTCCCACGCCCGAAGAGCCAGAGGGAAAGCCGTGCCTCGTTGGAAAGCTCTTTGGCAGCCGCTCGCGTGGCCCCACAGCCCGTGGGGCTGCGGGCTTTGCGGCGGCCGTCAGCCTTTGCGACACTGGCGCCCACGTGGCGCCGCCGCGCCAGCCTGCGAAGCATTTTCGGGTAGGGCCGCGGCTCTGGCCACAGCTCCCACGCCCGAAGAGCCAGGAGGGAAAGCCGTGCCTCGTTGGAAAGCTCTTTGGCAGCCGCTCACTTGGCCCCTCAGCCCGTGGGGCTGCGGGCTTTGCGGCGGCCGTCAGCCTTTGCGACACTGGCGCCCACGTGGCGCCGCTGCGCCAGCCTGCGAAGCATTTTCCGGTAGGGCCGCGGCTCTGACCACAGCTCCCACGCCCAAAGAGCCAGGAGGGAAAGCCGTGCCTCGTTGGAAAGCTCTTTGGCAGCCGCTCGCGTGGCCCCACAGCCCGTGGGGCTGCGGGCTTTGCGGCGGCCGTCAGCCTCGGCGCCACCGGCGCCCACGTGGCGCCGCCGCGCCAGCCTGCGAAGCATTTTCCGGTAGGGCCGCGTCTCTGGTCACAGCTCCCATGCCCGAAGAGCCAGGAGGGAAAGCCGTGCCTCGTTGGAAAGCTCTTTGGCAGCCGCTCGCGTGGCCCCACAGCCCGTGGGGCTGCGGGCTTTGCGGCGGCCGTCAGCCTCGGCCCCACCGGCGCCCATGTGGCGCCGCCGCGCCAGCCTGCGAAGCATTTTCCGGTAGGGCCGCGGCTCTGACCACAGCTCCCACGCCCGAAGAGCCAGGAGGGAAAGCCGTGCCTCGTTGGAAAGCTCTTTGGCAGCCGCTCGCGTGGCCCCACAGCCCGTGGGGCTGCGGGCTTTGCGGCGGCCGTCAGCCTCGGCGCCACCGGCTCCCACCTGGCGCCGCCGCGCCAGCCTGCGAAGCATTTTCCGGTAGGGCCGCGTCTCTGGTCACAGCTCCCACGCCCGAAGAGCCAGGAGGGAAAGCCGTGCCTCGTTGGAAAGCTCTTTGGCAGCCGCTCGCGTGGCCCCACAGCCCGTGGGGCTGCGGGCTTTGCGGCGGCCGTCAGCCTCGGCGCCACCGGCGCCCACGTGGCGCCGCCGTGCCAGCCTGCGAAGCATTTTCCGGTAGGGCCGCGGCTCTGGCCACAGCTCCCACGCCCGAAGAGCCAGGAGGGAAAGCCGTGCCTCGTTGGAAAGCTCTTTGGCAGCCGCTCGCTTGGCCCTACAGACCATGGGGCTGCGGGCTTTGCGGCGGCCGTCAGCCTCGGCGCCACCGGCGCCCACCTGGCGCCGCCGCGCCAGCCTGCGAAGCATTTTCCGGTAGGGCCGCGGCTCTGGCCACAGCTCCCACGCCCGAAGAGCCAGGAGGGAAAGCCGTGCCTCGTTGGAAAGCTCTTTGGCAGCCGCTCGCGTGGCCCCACAGCCCGTGGGGCTGCGGACTTTGCGGCGGCCGTCAGCCTTTGCGACACTGGCGCCCACGTGGCGCCGCTGCGCCAGCCTGCGAAGCATTTTCCGGTAGGGCCGCGTCTCTGGTCACAGCTCCCACGCCCGAAGAGCCAGGAGGGAAAGCCGTGCCTCGTTGGAAAGCTCTTTGGCAGCCGCTCGCTTGGCCCTACAGACCATGGGGCTGCGGGCTTTGCGGCGGCCGTCAGCCTCGGCGCCACCGGCGCCCACCTGGCGCCGCCGCGCCAGCCTGCGAAGCATTTTCCGGTAGGGCCGCGGCTCTGGCCACAGCTCCCACGCCCGAAGAGCCAGGAGGGAAAGCCGTGCCTCGTTGGAAAGCTCTTTGGCAGCCGCTCGCGTGGCCCCACAGCCCGTGGGGCTGCGGGCTTTGCGGCGGCCGTCAGCCTCGGCGCCACCGGCGCCCACTTGGCGCCGCCGCGCCAGCCTGCGAAGCATTTTCCGGTAGGGCCGCGGCTCTGACCACAGCTCCCACGCCCGAAGAGCCAGGAGGGAAAGCCGTGCCTCGTTGGAAAGCTCTTTGGCAGCCGCTCGCGTGGCCTCACAGCCCGTGGGGCTGCGGGCTTTGCGGCAGCCGTCAGCCTCGGCGCCACCGGCTCCCACCTGGCGCCGCCGCGCCAGCCTGCGAAGCATTTTCCGGTAGGGCCGCATCTCTGGTCACAGCTCCCACGCCCGAAGAGCCAGGAGGGAAAGCCGTGCCTCGTTGGAAAGCTCTTTGGCAGCCGCTCGCGTGGCCCCACAGACCGTGGGGCTGCGGGCTTTGCGGCGGCCGTCAGCCTCGGCGCCACCAGCACCCACGTTTCTCCGCCGCGCCACCCTGCGAAGCATTTTCCGGTAGGGCCGCGGCTCTGGCCACAGCTCCCACGCCCGAAGAGCCAGGAGGGAAAGCCGTGCCTCGTTGGAAAGCTCTTTGGCAGCCGCTCGCGTGGCCCCACAGCCCGTGGGGCTGCGGGCTTTGCGGCGGCCGTCAGCCTCGGCGCCACCGGCGCCCACTTGGCGCCGCCGCGCCAGCCTGCGAAGCATTTTCCAGTAGGGCCGCGGCTCTGACCACAGCTCCCACGCCCGAAGAGCCAGGAGGGAAAGCCGTGCCTCGTTGGAAAGCTCTTTGGCAGCCGCTCGCGTGGCCCCACAGCCCGTGGGGCTGCGGGCTTTGCGGCGGCCGTCAGCCTCGGCGCCACCGGCTCCCACCTGGCGCCGCCGCGCCAGCCTGCGAAGCATTTTCCGGTAGGGACGCGTCTCTGGTCACAGCTCCCACGCCCGAAGAGCCAGGAGGGAAAGCCGTGCCTCGTTGGAAAGCTCTTTGGCAGCCGCTCGCGTGGCCCCACAGCCCGTGGGGCTGCGGGCTTTGCGGCGGCCGTCAGCCTTTGCGACGCTGGCGCCCACGTGGCGCCGCTGCGCCAGCCTGCGAAGCATTTTCCGGTAGGGCCGCGTCTCTGGTCACAGCTCCCACGCCCGAAGAGCCAGGAGGGAAAGCCGTGCCTCGTTGGAAAGCTCTTTGGCAGCCGCTCGCGTGGCCCCACATCCTGTGGGGCTGCGGGCTTTGCGGGGGCTGTCAGCCTCGGCGCCACCGGCGCCCACCTTGCTCCGCTGTGTCAGCCTGCGAAGCATTTTCCGGTAGGGCCGCGGCTCTGGCCACAGCTCCCACGCCCAAAGAGCCAGGAGGGAAAGCCGTGCCTCGTTGGAAAGCTCTTTGGCAGCCGCTCGCGTGGCCCCACAGCCCGTGGGGCTGCGGGCTTTGCGGCGGCCGTCAGCCTCAGCGCCACCGGCGCCAACGTGGCTCCGCCGCGCCAGCCTGCGAAGCATTTTCCGGTAGGGCCGCGTCTCTGACCACAGCTCCCACGCCCGAAGAGCCAGGAGGGAAAGCCGTGCCTCGATGGAAAGCTCTTTGGCAGCCGCTCGCGTGGCCCCACAGCCCGTGGGGCTGCGGGCTTTGCGGCGGCCGTCAGCCTTTGCGACACTGGCGCCCACGTGGCGCCGCTGCGCCAGCCTGCGAAGCATTTTCGGGTAGGGCCGCGTCTCTGGCGACAGCTCCCACGCCCGAAGAGCCAGGAGGGAAAGCCGTGCCTCGTTGGAAAGCTCTTTGGCAGCCGCTCGCGTGGCCCCACAGCCCGTGGGGCTGCGGGCTTTGCGGCGGCCGTCAGCCTCGTCGCCACCGGCGCCCACCTGGCGCCGCCGCGCCAGCCTGCGAAGCATTTTCCGGTAGGGCTGCGTCTCTGGTCACAGCTCCCATGCCCGAAGAGCCAGGAGGGAAAGCCGTGCCTCGTTGGAAAGCTCTTTGGCAGCCGCTCGCGTGGCCCCACAGCCCATGCGGCTGCGGGCTTTGCGGCGGCCGTCAGCCTCGGCCCCACCGGCGCCCATGTGGCGCCGCCGCGCCAGCCTGCGAAGCATTTTCCGGTAGGGCCGCGGCTCTGACCACAGCTCCCACGCCCGAAGAGCCAGGAGGGAAAGCCGTGCCTCGTTGGAAAGCTCTTTGGCAGCCGCTCGCGTGGCCCCACAGCCCGTGGGGCTGCGGGCTTTGCGGCGGCCGTCAGCCTCGGCGCCACCGGCTCCCACCTCGCGCCGCCGCACCAGCCTGCGAAGCATTTTCCGGTAGGGCCGCGGCTCTGGTCACAGCTCCCACGCCCGAAGAGCCAGGAGGGAAAGCCGTGCCTCGTTGGAAAGCTCTTTGGCAGCCGCTCACGTGGCCCCACAGCCCGTGGGGCTGCGGGCTTTGCGGCGGCCGTCAGCCTCGGCGCCACCGGCGCCCACCTCGCGCCGCCGTGCCAGCCTGCGAAGCATTTTCCGGTAGGGCCGCGGCTCTGGCCACAGCTCCCACGCCCGAAGAGCCAGGAGGGAAAGCCGTGCCTCGTTGGAAAGCTCTTTGGCAGCCGCTCGCTTGGCCCTACAGACCATGGGGCTGCGGGCTTTGCGGCGGCCGTCAGCATCGGCGCCACCGGCGCCCAGCTGGCGCCGCCGCGCCAGCCTGCGAAGCATTTTCCGGTAGGGCCGCGGCTCTGGCCACAGCTCCCACGCCCGAAGAGCCAGGAGGGAAAGCCGTGCCTCGTTGGAAAGATCTTTGGCAGCCGCTCGCGTGGCCCCACAGCCCGTGGGGCTGCGGGCTTTGCGGCGGCCGTCAGCCTCGGCGCCACCGGCGCCCACGTGGCGCCGCCGTGCCAGCCTCCGAAGCATTTTCCGGTAGGGCCGCGGCTCTGGCCACAGCTCCCACGCCCGAAGAGCCAGGAGGGAAAGCCGTGCCTCGTTGGAAAGCTCTTTGGCAGCCGCTCGCGTGGCCCCACAGCCCATGCGGCTGCGGGCTTTGCGGCGGCCGTCAGCCTCGGCGCCACCGGCGCCCACCTGGCGCCGCCGCGCCAGCCTGCGAAGCATTTTCCGGTAGGGCCGCGGCTCTGGCCACAGCTCCCACGCCCGAAGAGCCAGGAGGGAAAGCCGTGCCTCGTTGGAAAGCTCTTTGGCAGCCGCTCGCGTGGCCCCACAGCCCGTGGGGCTGCGGGCTTTGCGGCGGTCGTCAGCCTCGGCGCCACCAGCACCCACGTTTCTCCGCCGCGCCAGCCTGCGAAGCATTTTCCGGTAGGGCCGCGGCTCTGGCCACAGCTCCCACGCCCAAAGAGCCAGGAGGGAAAGCCGTGCCTCGTTGGAAAGCTCTTTGGCAGCCGCTCGCGTGGCCCCACAGCCCATGGGGCTGCGGGCTTTGCGGCGGCCGTCAGCCTCGGCGCCACCGGCGCCCACTTGGCGCCGCCGCGCCAGCCTGCGAAGCATTTTCCGGTAGGGCCGCGGCTCTGACCACAGCTCCCACGCCCGAAGAGCCAGGAGGGAAAGCCGTGCCTCGTTGGAAAGCTCTTTGGCAGCCGCTCGCGTGGCCCCTCAGCCCGAGGGGCTGCGGGCTTTGCGGCGGCCGTCAGCCTCGCCGCCACCGGCGCCCATGTGGCGCCGCCGCGCCAGCCTGGGAAGCATTTTCCGGTAGGGCCGCGGCTCTGACCACAGCTCCCACGCCCGAAGAGCCAGGAGGGAAAGCCGTGCCTCGTTGGAAAGCTCTTTGGCAGCCGCTCGCGTGGCCCCACAGCCCGTGGGGCTGCGGGCTTTGCGGCGGCCGTCAGCCTCGGCGCCACCGGCTCCCACCTGGCGCCGCCGCGCCAGCCTGCGAAGCATTTTCCGGTAGGGCCGCATCTCTGGTCACAGCTCCCACGCCCGAAGAGCCAGGAGGGAAAGCCGTGCCTCGTTGGAAAGCTCTTTGGCAGCCGCTCGCGTGGCCCCACAGCCCGTGGGGCTGCGGGCTTTGCGGCGGCCGTCAGCCTCGGCGCCACCGGCGCCCACCTGGCGCCGCCGTGCCAGCCTGCGAAGCATTTTCGGGTAGGGCCGCGGCTCTGGCCACAGCTCCCACGCCCGAAGAGCCAGGAGGGAAAGCCGTGCCTCGTTGGAAAGCTCTTTGGCAGCCGCTCGCGTGGCCCCACAGCCCATGGGGCTGCGGGCTTTGCGGCGGCCGTCAGCCTCGGCGCCACCGGCGCCCACCTGGCGCCGCCGCGCCAGCCTGCGAAGCATTTTCCAGTAGGGCCGCGGCTCTGGTCACAGCTCCCACGCCCGAAGAGCCAGGAGGGAAAGCCGTGCCTCGTTGGAAAGCTCTTTGGCAGCCGCTCGCGTGGCCCCACAGCCCGTGGGGCTGCGGGCTTTGCGGCGGCCGTCAGCCTCAGCGCCACCGGCGCCCACGTGGCTCCGCCGCGCCAGCCTGCGAAGCATTTTCCGGTAGGGCCGCGTCTCTGACCACAGCTCCCACGCCCGAAGAGCCAGAGGGAAAGCCGTGCCTCGTTGGAAAGCTCTTTGGCAGCCGCTCGCGTGGCCCCACAGCCCGTGGGGCTGCGGGCTTTGCGGCGGCCGTCAGCCTTTGCGACACTGGCGCCCACGTGGCGCCGCCGCGCCAGCCTGCGAAGCATTTTCGGGTAGGGCCGCGGCTCTGGCCACAGCTCCCACGCCCGAAGAGCCAGGAGGGAAAGCCGTGCCTCGTTGGAAAGCTCTTTGGCAGCCGCTCACTTGGCCCCTCAGCCCGTGGGGCTGCGGGCTTTGCGGCGGCCGTCAGCCTTTGCGACACTGGCGCCCACGTGGCGCCGCTGCGCCAGCCTGCGAAGCATTTTCCGGTAGGGCCGCGGCTCTGACCACAGCTCCCACGCCCAAAGAGCCAGGAGGGAAAGCCGTGCCTCGTTGGAAAGCTCTTTGGCAGCCGCTCGCGTGGCCCCACAGCCCGTGGGGCTGCGGGCTTTGCGGCGGCCGTCAGCCTCGGCGCCACCGGCGCCCACGTGGCGCCGCCGCGCCAGCCTGCGAAGCATTTTCCGGTAGGGCCGCGTCTCTGGTCACAGCTCCCATGCCCGAAGAGCCAGGAGGGAAAGCCGTGCCTCGTTGGAAAGCTCTTTGGCAGCCGCTCGCGTGGCCCCACAGCCCGTGGGGCTGCGGGCTTTGCGGCGGCCGTCAGCCTCGGCCCCACCGGCGCCCATGTGGCGCCGCCGCGCCAGCCTGCGAAGCATTTTCCGGTAGGGCCGCGGCTCTGACCACAGCTCCCACGCCCGAAGAGCCAGGAGGGAAAGCCGTGCCTCGTTGGAAAGCTCTTTGGCAGCCGCTCGCGTGGCCCCACAGCCCGTGGGGCTGCGGGCTTTGCGGCGGCCGTCAGCCTCGGCGCCACCGGCTCCCACCTGGCGCCGCCGCGCCAGCCTGCGAAGCATTTTCCGGTAGGGCCGCGTCTCTGGTCACAGCTCCCACGCCCGAAGAGCCAGGAGGGAAAGCCGTGCCTCGTTGGAAAGCTCTTTGGCAGCCGCTCGCGTGGCCCCACAGCCCGTGGGGCTGCGGGCTTTGCGGCGGCCGTCAGCCTCGGCGCCACCGGCGCCCACGTGGCGCCGCCGTGCCAGCCTGCGAAGCATTTTCCGGTAGGGCCGCGGCTCTGGCCACAGCTCCCACGCCCGAAGAGCCAGGAGGGAAAGCCGTGCCTCGTTGGAAAGCTCTTTGGCAGCCGCTCGCTTGGCCCTACAGACCATGGGGCTGCGGGCTTTGCGGCGGCCGTCAGCCTCGGCGCCACCGGCGCCCACCTGGCGCCGCCGCGCCAGCCTGCAAAGCATTTTCCGGTAGGGCCGCGGCTCTGGCCACAGCTCCCACGCCCGAAGAGCCAGGAGGGAAAGCCGTGCCTCGTTGGAAAGCTCTTTGGCAGCCGCTCGCGTGGCCCCACAGCCCGTGGGGCTGCGGACTTTGCGGCGGCCGTCAGCCTTTGCGACACTGGCGCCCACGTGGCGCCGCTGCGCCAGCCTGCGAAGCATTTTCCGGTAGGGCCGCGTCTCTGGTCACAGCTCCCACGCCCGAAGAGCCAGGAGGGAAAGCCGTGCCTCGTTGGAAAGCTCTTTGGCAGCCGCTCGCTTGGCCCTACAGACCATGGGGCTGCGGGCTTTGCGGCGGCCGTCAGCCTCGGCGCCACCGGCGCCCACCTGGCGCCGCCGCGCCAGCCTGCGAAGCATTTTCCGGTAGGGCCGCGGCTCTGGCCACAGCTCCCACGCCCGAAGAGCCAGGAGGGAAAGCCGTGCCTCGTTGGAAAGCTCTTTGGCAGCCGCTCGCGTGGCCCCACAGCCCGTGGGGCTGCGGGCTTTGCGGCGGCCGTCAGCCTCGGCGCCACCGGCGCCCACTTGGCGCCGCCGCGCCAGCCTGCGAAGCATTTTCCGGTAGGGCCGCGGCTCTGACCACAGCTCCCACGCCCGAAGAGCCAGGAGGGAAAGCCGTGCCTCGTTGGAAAGCTCTTTGGCAGCCGCTCGCGTGGCCTCACAGCCCGTGGGGCTGCGGGCTTTGCGGCAGCCGTCAGCCTCGGCGCCACCGGCTCCCACCTGGCGCCGCCGCGCCAGCCTGCGAAGCATTTTCCGGTAGGGCCGCATCTCTGGTCACAGCTCCCACGCCCGAAGAGCCAGGAGGGAAAGCCGTGCCTCGTTGGAAAGCTCTTTGGCAGCCGCTCGCGTGGCCCCACAGCCCGTGGGGCTGCGGGCTTTGCGGCGGCCGTCAGCCTCGGCGCCACCGGCTCCCACCTGGCGCCGCCGCGCCAGCCTGCGAAGCATTTTCGGGTAGGGCTGCATCTCTGGTCACAGCTCCCACGCCCGAAGAGCCAGGAGGGAAAGCCGTGCCTCGTTGGAAAGCTCTTTGGCAGCCGCTCACTTGCCCCTACAGACCATGGGGCTGCGGGCTTTGCGGCGGCCGTCAGCCTCGGCGCCACCGGCGCCCACCTGGCGCCGCCGCGACAGCCTGCGAAGCATTTTCCGGTAGGGCCGCGGCTCTGGCCACAGCTCCCACGCCCGAAGAGCCAGGAGGGAAAGCCGTGCCTCGTTGGAAAGCTCTTTGGCAGCCGCTCGCGTGGCCCCTCAGCCCGTGGGGCTGCGGGCTTTGCGGCGGCCGTCAGCCTTTGCGACACTGGCGCCCACATGGCGCCGCTGCGCCAGCCTGCGAAGCATTTTCCGGTAGGGCCGCGTCTCTGACCACAGCTCCCACGCCCGAAGAGCCAGGAGGGAAAGCCGTGCCTCGTTGGAAAGCTCTTTGGCAGCCGCTCGCGTGGCCCCACAGCCCGTGGGGCTGCGGGCTTTGCGGCGGCCGTCAGCCTTTGCGACACTGGCGCCCACGTGGCGCCGCTGCGCCAGCCTGCGAAGCATTTTCGGGTAGGGCCGCGGCTCTGGCCACAGCTCCCACGCCCGAACAGCCAGGAGGGAAAGCCGTGCCTCGTTGGAAAGCTCTTTGGCAGCCGCTCGCTTGGCCCTACAGCCCGAGGGGCTGCGGGCTTTGCGGCGGCCGTCAGCCTCGGCGCCACCAGCACCCACGTTTCTCCGCCGCGCCACCCTGCGAAGCATTTTCCGGTAGGGCCGCGGCTCTGGCCACAGCTCCCACGCCCGAAGAGCCAGGAGGGAAAGCCGTGCCTCGTTGGAAAGCTCTTTGGCAGCCGCTCGCGTGGCCCCACAGCCCGTGGGGCTGCGGGCTTTGCGGCGGCCGTCAGCCTCGGCGCCACCGGCGCCCACTTGGCGCCGCCGCGCCAGCCTGCGAAGCATTTTCCAGTAGGGCCGCGGCTCTGACCACAGCTCCCACGCCCGAAGAGCCAGGAGGGAAAGCCGTGCCTCGTTGGAAAGCTCTTTGGCAGCCGCTCGCGTGGCCCCACAGCCCGTGGGGCTGCGGGCTTTGCGGCGGCCGTCAGCCTCGGCGCCACCGGCTCCCACCTGGCGCCGCCGCGCCAGCCTGCGAAGCATTTTCCGGTAGGGACGCGTCTCTGGTCACAGCTCCCACGCCCGAAGAGCCAGGAGGGAAAGCCGTGCCTCGTTGGAAAGCTCTTTGGCAGCCGCTCGCGTGGCCCCACAGCCCGTGGGGCTGCGGGCTTTGCGGCGGCCGTCAGCCTTTGCGACACTAGCGCCCACATGGCGCCGCTGCGCCAGCCTGCGAAGCATTTTCCGGTAGGGCCGCGTCTCTGACCACAGCTCCCACGCCCGAAGAGCCAGGAGGGAAAGCCGTGCCTCGTTGGAAAGCTCTTTGGCAGCCGCTCGCGTGGCCCCACAGCCCGAGGGGCTGCGGACTTTGCGGGGGCTGTCAGCCTCGCCGCCACCGGCGCCCATGTGGCGCCGCCGCGCCAGCCTGCGAAGCATTTTCCGGTAGGGCCGCGGCTCTGACCACAGCTCCCACGCCCGAAGAGCCAGGAGGGAAAGCCGTGCCTCGTTGGAAAGCTCTTTGGCAGCCGCTCGCGTGGCCCCACAGCCCGTGGGGCTGCGGGCTTTGCGGCGGCCGTCAGCCTCGGCGCCACCGGCTCCCACCTGGCGCCGCCGCGCCAGCCTGCGAAGCATTTTCGGGTAGGGCTGCATCTCTGGTCACAGCTCCCACGCCCGAAGAGCCAGGAGGGAAAGCCGTGCCTCGTTGGAAAGCTCTTTGGCAGCCGCTCACTTGCCCCTACAGACCATGGGGCTGCGGGCTTTGCGGCGGCCGTCAGCCTCGGCGCCACCGGCGCCCACCTGGCGCCGCCGCGACAGCCTGCGAAGCATTTTCCGGTAGGGCCGCGGCTCTGGCCACAGCTCCCACGCCCGAAGAGCCAGGAGGGAAAGCCGTGCCTCGTTGGAAAGCTCTTTGGCAGCCGCTCGCGTGGCCCCTCAGCCCGTGGGGCTGCGGGCTTTGCGGCGGCCGTCAGCCTTTGCGACACTGGCGCCCACATGGCGCCGCTGCGCCAGCCTGCGAAGCATTTTCCGGTAGGGCCGCGTCTCTGACCACAGCTCCCACGCCCGAAGAGCCAGGAGGGAAAGCCGTGCCTCGTTGGAAAGCTCTTTGGCAGCCGCTCGCGTGGCCCCACAGCCCGTGGGGCTGCGGGCTTTGCGGCGGCCGTCAGCCTTTGCGACACTGGCGCCCACGTGGCGCCGCTGCGCCAGCCTGCGAAGCATTTTCGGGTATGGCCGCGGCTCTGGCCACAGCTCCCACGCCCGAACAGCCAGGAGGGAAAGCCGTGCCTCGTTGGAAAGCTCTTTGGCAGCC
>NW_026961166.1:0-44940 GCF_963924245.1 Chroicocephalus ridibundus | reverse complement strand
AGAGAGCCGTCCTCAAAACCAACACACATCTTGACATATCTCCCTCATTGATCGCAGTGTCTCCAGGAACGGCATTCAAGGAGCCAGGAACTTTTCTCCCTACACTGTCCATTGAGTTGTCCTCAAAACCAATATACATCCTGCTATATCTCCCACATGGAAAGTGCCAGGAGGGAGAAGTGGCGATTATGTTTAGACTTTCTCGGAACTGCTTCAAATCAACTAGATATCTTTGTGCTGTAAATCTCCCAACAGCCAAACGCAAAAGCAGCAAACATCTCGCTGTATGTCCCACATCCAAAGTGCCAAGAGAGAGCTTGCTCTCCCTGTCTTTGAGTACTGTTTTCACTGTCCCGGTTACCTCTTTGCTAACATTCTCTTCAGCGCTGCAGGGAAACCAGGAACCACGTGGAGAAGGCACCCACACTGAAAGTGCCTGGAGGGAACATTGGGGCTTCTTCTCAGTGTCTCTGACATAGGGTTTCACTGTCCCGGGAAAGTCTCTGCTAACACCCTGCAGAGCGCTGTGCCCAATCTACAGAAACGTCTTGCGGTATCTCCTACAGGGAAAGTGCCAGGAGGGAACTGTCCATCTTGTTCTCAGTGTCTCTGAGAATTGCTCTGATTATCCCTGTGACCTCTTTGCTAAGACTCTCCAGAGAGCCGTCCTCAAAACCAACACACATCTTGACATATCTCCCTCATTGATCGCAGTGTCTCCAGGAACGGCATTCAAGGAGCCAGGAACTTTTCTCCCTACACTGTCCATTGAGTTGTCCTCAAAACCAATATACATCCTGCTATATCTCCCACATGGAAAGTGCCAGGAGGGAGAAGTGGCGATTATGTTTAGACTTTCTCGGAACTGCTTCAAATCAACTAGATATCTTTGTGCTGTAAATCTCCCAACAGCCAAACGCAAAAGCAGCAAACATCTCGCTGTATGTCCCACATCCAAAGTGCCAAGAGAGAGCTTGCTCTCCCTGTCTTTGAGTACTGTTTTCGCTGTGCCGGTTACCTCTTTGCTAACATTCTCTTCAGCGCTGCAGGGAAACCAGGAACCACGTGGAGAAGGCACCCACACTGAAAGTGCCTGGAGGGAACATTGGGGCTTCTTCTCAGTGTCTCTGACATAGGGTTTCACTGTCCCGGGAAAGTCTCTGCTAACACCCTGCAGAGCGCTGTGCCCAATCTACAGAAACGTCTTGCGGTATCTCCTACAGGGAAAGTGCCAGGAGGGAACTGTCCATCTTGTTCTCAGTGTCTCTGAGAATTGCTCTGATTATCCCTGTGACCTCTTTGCTAAGACTCTCCAGAGAGCCGTCCTCAAAACCAACACACATCTTGACATATCTCCCTCATTGATCGCAGTGTCTCCAGGAACGGCATTCAAGGAGCCAGGAACTTTTCTCCCTACACTGTCCATTGAGTTGTCCTCAAAACCAATATACATCCTGCTATATCTCCCACATGGAAAGTGCCAGGAGGGAGAAGTGGCGATTATGTTTAGACTTTCTCGGAACTGCTTCAAATCAACTAGATATCTTTGTGCTGTAAATCTCCCAACAGCCAAACGCAAAAGCAGCAAACATCTCGCTGTATGTCCCACATCCAAAGTGCCAAGAGAGAGCTTGCTCTCCCTGTCTTTGAGTACTGTTTTCGCTGTGCCGGTTACCTCTTTGCTAACATTCTCTTCAGCGCTGCAGGGAAACCAGGAACCACGTGGAGAAGGCACCCACACTGAAAGTGCCTGGAGGGAACATTGGGGCTTCTTCTCAGTGTCTCTGACATAGGGTTTCACTGTCCCGGGAAAGTCTCTGCTAACACCCTGCAGAGCGCTGTGCCCAATCTACAGAAACGTCTTGCGGTATCTCCTACAGGGAAAGTGCCAGGAGGGAACTGTCCATCTTGTTCTCAGTGTCTCTGAGAATTGCTCTGATTATCCCTGTGACCTCTTTGCTAAGACTCTCCAGAGAGCCGTCCTCAAAACCAACACACATCTTGACATATCTCCCTCATTGATCGCAGTGTCTCCAGGAACGGCATTCAAGGAGCCAGGAACTTTTCTCCCTACACTGTCCATTGAGTTGTCCTCAAAACCAATATACATCCTGCTATATCTCCCACATGGAAAGTGCCAGGAGGGAGAAGTGGCGATTATGTTTAGACTTTCTCGGAACTGCTTCAAATCAACTAGATAACTTTGTGCTGTAAATCTCCCAACAGCCAAACGCAAAAGCAGCAAACATCTCGCTGTATGTCCCACATCCAAAGTGCCAAGAGAGAGCTTGCTCTCCCTGTCTTTGAGTACTGTTTTCGCTGTCCCGGTTACCTCTTTGCTAACATTCTCTTCAGCGCTGCAGGGAAACCAGGAACCACGTGGAGAAGGCACCCACACTGAAAGTGCCTGGAGGGAACATTGGGGCTTCTTCTCAGTGTCTCTGACATAGGGTTTCACTGTCCCGGGAAAGTCTCTGCTAACACCCTGCAGAGCGCTGTGCCCAATCTACAGAAACGTCTTGCGGTATCTCCTACAGGGAAAGTGCCAGGAGGGAATTGTCGAGCTTGTTCTCAGTGTCTCTGAGAATTGCTCTGATTATCCCTGTGACCTCTTTGCTAAGACTCTCCAGAGAGCCGTCCTCAAAACCAACACACATCTTGACATATCTCCCACATTGATCGCAGTGTCTCCAGGAACGGCATTCAAGGAGCCAGGAACTTTTCTCCCTACACTGTCCATTGAGTTGTCCTCAAAACCAATATACATCCTGCTATATCTCCCACATGGAAAGTGCCAGGAGGGAGAAGTGGCGATTATGTTTAGACTTTCTCGGAACTGCTTCAAATCAACTAGATATCTTTGTGCTGTAAATCTCCCAACAGCCAAACGCAAAAGCAGCAAACATCTCGCTGTATGTCCCACATCCAAAGTGCCAAGAGAGAGCTTGCTCTCCCTGTCTTTGAGTACTGTTTTCGCTGTGCCGGTTACCTCTTTGCTAACATTCTCTTCAGCGCTGCAGGGAAACCAGGAACCACGTGGAGAAGGCACCCACACTGAAAGTGCCTGGAGGGAACATTGGGGCTTCTTCTCAGTGTCTCTGACATAGGGTTTCACTGTCCCGGGAAAGTCTCTGCTAACACCCTGCAGAGCGCTGTGCCCAATCTACAGAAACGTCTTGCGGTATCTCCTACAGGGAAAGTGCCAGGAGGGAACTGTCCATCTTGTTCTCAGTGTCTCTGAGAATTGCTCTGATTATGCCTGTGACCTCTTTGCTAAGACTCTCCAGAGAGCCGTCCTCAAAACCAACACACATCTTGACATATCTCCCACATTGATCGCAGTGTCTCCAGGAACGGCATTCAAGGAGCCAGGAACTTTTCTCCCTACACTGTCCATTGAGTTGTCCTCAAAACCAATATACATCCTGCTATATCTCCCACATGGAAAGTGCCAGGAGGGAGAAGTGGCGATTATGTTTAGACTTTCTCGGAACTGCTTCAAATCAACTAGATATCTTTGTGCTGTAAATCTCCCAACAGCCAAATGCAAAAGCAGCAAACATCTCGCTGTATGTCCCACATCCAAAGTGCCAAGAGAGAGCTTGCTCTCCCTGTCTTTGAGTACTGTTTTCACTGTCCCGGTTACCTCTTTGCTAACATTCTCTTCAGCGCTGCAGGGAAACCAGGAACCACGTGGAGAAGGCACCCACACTGAAAGTGCCTGGAGGGAACATTGGGGCTTCTTCTCAGTGTCTCTGACATAGGGTTTCACTGTCCCGGGAAAGTCTCTGCTAACACCCTGCAGAGCGCTGTGCCCAATCTACAGAAACGTCTTGCGGTATCTCCTACAGGGAAAGTGCCAGGAGGGAACTGTCCATCTTGTTCTCAGTGTCTCTGAGAATTGCTCTGATTATCCCTGTGACCTCTTTGCTAAGACTCTCCAGAGAGCCGTCCTCAAAACCAACACACATCTTGACATATCTCCCACATTGATCGCAGTGTCTCCAGGAACGGCATTCAAGGAGCCAGGAACTTTTCTCCCTACACTGTCCATTGAGTTGTCCTCAAAACCAATATACATCCTGCTATATCTCCCACATGGAAAGTGCCAGGAGGGAGAAGTGGCGATTATGTTTAGACTTTCTCGGAACTGCTTCAAATCAACTAGATATCTTTGTGCTGTAAATCTCCCAACAGCCAAACGCAAAAGCAGCAAACATCTCGCTGTATGTCCCACATCCAAAGTGCCAAGAGAGAGCTTGCTCTCCCTGTCTTTGAGTACTGTTTTCGCTGTGCCGGTTACCTCTTTGCTAACATTCTCTTCAGCGCTGCAGGGAAACCAGGAACCACGTGGAGAAGGCACCCACACTGAAAGTGCCTGGAGGGAACATTGGGGCTTCTTCTCAGTGTCTCTGACATAGGGTTTCACTGTCCCGGGAAAGTCTCTGCTAACACCCTGCAGAGCGCTGTGCCCAATCTACAGAAACGTCTTGCGGTATCTCCTACAGGGAAAGTGCCAGGAGGGAACTGTCCATCTTGTTCTCAGTGTCTCTGAGAATTGCTCTGATTATCCCTGTGACCTCTTTGCTAAGACTCTCCAGAGAGCCGTCCTCAAAACCAACACACATCTTGACATATCTCCCTCATTGATCGCAGTGTCTCCAGGAACGGCATTCAAGGAGCCAGGAACTTTTCTCCCTACACTGTCCATTGAGTTGTCCTCAAAACCAATATACATCCTGCTATATCTCCCACATGGAAAGTGCCAGGAGGGAGAAGTGGCGATTATGTTTAGACTTTCTCGGAACTGCTTCAAATCAACTAGATAACTTTGTGCTGTAAATCTCCCAACAGCCAAACGCAAAAGCAGCAAACATCTCGCTGTATGTCCCACATCCAAAGTGCCAAGAGAGAGCTTGCTCTCCCTGTCTTTGAGTACTGTTTTCGCTGTGCCGGTTACCTCTTTGCTAACATTCTCTTCAGCGCTGCAGGGAAACCAGGAACCACGTGGAGAAGGCACCCACACTGAAAGTGCCTGGAGGGAACATTGGGGCTTCTTCTCAGTGTCTCTGACATAGGGTTTCACTGTCCCGGGAAAGTCTCTGCTAACACCCTGCAGAGCGCTGTGCCCAATCTACAGAAACGTCTTGCGGTATCTCCTACAGGGAAAGTGCCAGGAGGGAATTGTCGAGCTTGTTCTCAGTGTCTCTGAGAATTGCTCTGATTATCCCTGTGACCTCTTTGCTAAGACTCTCCAGAGAGCCGTCCTCAAAACCAACACACATCTTGACATATCTCCCACATTGATCGCAGTGTCTCCAGGAACGGCATTCAAGGAGCCAGGAACTTTTCTCCCTACACTGTCCATTGAGTTGTCCTCAAAACCAATATACATCCTGCTATATCTCCCACATGGAAAGTGCCAGGAGGGAGAAGTGGCGATTATGTTTAGACTTTCTCGGAACTGCTTCAAATCAACTAGATATCTTTGTGCTGTAAATCTCCCAACAGCCAAACGCAAAAGCAGCAAACATCTCGCTGTATGTCCCACATCCAAAGTGCCAAGAGAGAGCTTGCTCTCCCTGTCTTTGAGTACTGTTTTCGCTGTGCCGGTTACCTCTTTGCTAACATTCTCTTCAGCGCTGCAGGGAAACCAGGAACCACGTGGAGAAGGCACCCACACTGAAAGTGCCTGGAGGGAACATTGGGGCTTCTTCTCAGTGTCTCTGACATAGGGTTTCACTGTCCCGGGAAAGTCTCTGCTAACACCCTGCAGAGCGCTGTGCCCAATCTACAGAAACGTCTTGCGGTATCTCCTACAGGGAAAGTGCCAGGAGGGAACTGTCCATCTTGTTCTCAGTGTCTCTGAGAATTGCTCTGATTATGCCTGTGACCTCTTTGCTAAGACTCTCCAGAGAGCCGTCCTCAAAACCAACACACATCTTGACATATCTCCCACATTGATCGCAGTGTCTCCAGGAACGGCATTCAAGGAGCCAGGAACTTTTCTCCCTACACTGTCCATTGAGTTGTCCTCAAAACCAATATACATCCTGCTATATCTCCCACATGGAAAGTGCCAGGAGGGAGAAGTGGCGATTATGTTTAGACTTTCTCGGAACTGCTTCAAATCAACTAGATATCTTTGTGCTGTAAATCTCCCAACAGCCAAACGCAAAAGCAGCAAACATCTCGCTGTATGTCCCACATCCAAAGTGCCAAGAGAGAGCTTGCTCTCCCTGTCTTTGAGTACTGTTTTCGCTGTGCCGGTTACCTCTTTGCTAACATTCTCTTCAGCGCTGCAGGGAAACCAGGAACCACGTGGAGAAGGCACCCACACTGAAAGTGCCTGGAGGGAACATTGGGGCTTCTTCTCAGTGTCTCTGACATAGGGTTTCACTGTCCCGGGAAAGTCTCTGCTAACACCCTGCAGAGCGCTGTGCCCAATCTACAGAAACGTCTTGCGGTATCTCCTACAGGGAAAGTGCCAGGAGGGAACTGTCCATCTTGTTCTCAGTGTCTCTGAGAATTGCTCTGATTATCCCTGTGACCTCTTTGCTAAGACTCTCCAGAGAGCCGTCCTCAAAACCAACACACATCTTGACATATCTCCCTCATTGATCGCAGTGTCTCCAGGAACGGCATTCAAGGAGCCAGGAACTTTTCTCCCTACACTGTCCATTGAGTTGTCCTCAAAACCAATATACATCCTGCTATATCTCCCACATGGAAAGTGCCAGGAGGGAGAAGTGGCGATTATGTTTAGACTTTCTCGGAACTGCTTCAAATCAACTAGATATCTTTGTGCTGTAAATCTCCCAACAGCCAAACGCAAAAGCAGCAAACATCTCGCTGTATGTCCCACATCCAAAGTGCCAAGAGAGAGCTTGCTCTCCCTGTCTTTGAGTACTGTTTTCGCTGTGCCGGTTACCTCTTTGCTAACATTCTCTTCAGCGCTGCAGGGAAACCAGGAACCACGTGGAGAAGGCACCCACACTGAAAGTGCCTGGAGGGAACATTGGGGCTTCTTCTCAGTGTCTCTGACATAGGGTTTCACTGTCCCGGGAAAGTCTCTGCTAACACCCTGCAGAGCGCTGTGCCCAATCTACAGAAACGTCTTGCGGTATCTCCTACAGGGAAAGTGCCAGGAGGGAACTGTCCATCTTGTTCTCAGTGTCTCTGAGAATTGCTCTGATTATGCCTGTGACCTCTTTGCTAAGACTCTCCAGAGAGCCGTCCTCAAAACCAACACACATCTTGACATATCTCCCACATTGATCGCAGTGTCTCCAGGAACGGCATTCAAGGAGCCAGGAACTTTTCTCCCTACACTGTCCATTGAGTTGTCCTCAAAACCAATATACATCCTGCTATATCTCCCACATGGAAAGTGCCAGGAGGGAGAAGTGGCGATTATGTTTAGACTTTCTCGGAACTGCTTCAAATCAACTAGATATCTTTGTGCTGTAAATCTCCCAACAGCCAAACGCAAAAGCAGCAAACATCTCGCTGTATGTCCCACATCCAAAGTGCCAAGAGAGAGCTTGCTCTCCCTGTCTTTGAGTACTGTTTTCGCTGTGCCGGTTACCTCTTTGCTAACATTCTCTTCAGCGCTGCAGGGAAACCAGGAACCACGTGGAGAAGGCACCCACACTGAAAGTGCCTGGAGGGAACATTGGGGCTTCTTCTCAGTGTCTCTGACATAGGGTTTCACTGTCCCGGGAAAGTCTCTGCTAACACCCTGCAGAGCGCTGTGCCCAATCTACAGAAACGTCTTGCGGTATCTCCTACAGGGAAAGTGCCAGGAGGGAACTGTCCATCTTGTTCTCAGTGTCTCTGAGAATTGCTCTGATTATCCCTGTGACCTCTTTGCTAAGACTCTCCAGAGAGCCGTCCTCAAAACCAACACACATCTTGACATATCTCCCTCATTGATCGCAGTGTCTCCAGGAACGGCATTCAAGGAGCCAGGAACTTTTCTCCCTACACTGTCCATTGAGTTGTCCTCAAAACCAATATACATCCTGCTATATCTCCCACATGGAAAGTGCCAGGAGGGAGAAGTGGCGATTATGTTTAGACTTTCTCGGAACTGCTTCAAATCAACTAGATAACTTTGTGCTGTAAATCTCCCAACAGCCAAACGCAAAAGCAGCAAACATCTCGCTGTATGTCCCACATCCAAAGTGCCAAGAGAGAGCTTGCTCTCCCTGTCTTTGAGTACTGTTTTCGCTGTGCCGGTTACCTCTTTGCTAACATTCTCTTCAGCGCTGCAGGGAAACCAGGAACCACGTGGAGAAGGCACCCACACTGAAAGTGCCTGGAGGGAACATTGGGGCTTCTTCTCAGTGTCTCTGACATAGGGTTTCACTGTCCCGGGAAAGTCTCTGCTAACACCCTGCAGAGCGCTGTGCCCAATCTACAGAAACGTCTTGCGGTATCTCCTACAGGGAAAGTGCCAGGAGGGAATTGTCGAGCTTGTTCTCAGTGTCTCTGAGAATTGCTCTGATTATCCCTGTGACCTCTTTGCTAAGACTCTCCAGAGAGCCGTCCTCAAAACCAACACACATCTTGACATATCTCCCACATTGATCGCAGTGTCTCCAGGAACGGCATTCAAGGAGCCAGGAACTTTTCTCCCTACACTGTCCATTGAGTTGTCCTCAAAACCAATATACATCCTGCTATATCTCCCACATGGAAAGTGCCAGGAGGGAGAAGTGGCGATTATGTTTAGACTTTCTCGGAACTGCTTCAAATCAACTAGATATCTTTGTGCTGTAAATCTCCCAACAGCCAAACGCAAAAGCAGCAAACATCTCGCTGTATGTCCCACATCCAAAGTGCCAAGAGAGAGCTTGCTCTCCCTGTCTTTGAGTACTGTTTTCGCTGTGCCGGTTACCTCTTTGCTAACATTCTCTTCAGCGCTGCAGGGAAACCAGGAACCACGTGGAGAAGGCACCCACACTGAAAGTGCCTGGAGGGAACATTGGGGCTTCTTCTCAGTGTCTCTGACATAGGGTTTCACTGTCCCGGGAAAGTCTCTGCTAACACCCTGCAGAGCGCTGTGCCCAATCTACAGAAACGTCTTGCGGTATCTCCTACAGGGAAAGTGCCAGGAGGGAACTGTCCATCTTGTTCTCAGTGTCTCTGAGAATTGCTCTGATTATGCCTGTGACCTCTTTGCTAAGACTCTCCAGAGAGCCGTCCTCAAAACCAACACACATCTTGACATATCTCCCACATTGATCGCAGTGTCTCCAGGAACGGCATTCAAGGAGCCAGGAACTTTTCTCCCTACACTGTCCATTGAGTTGTCCTCAAAACCAATATACATCCTGCTATATCTCCCACATGGAAAGTGCCAGGAGGGAGAAGTGGCGATTATGTTTAGACTTTCTCGGAACTGCTTCAAATCAACTAGATATCTTTGTGCTGTAAATCTCCCAACAGCCAAACGCAAAAGCAGCAAACATCTCGCTGTATGTCCCACATCCAAAGTGCCAAGAGAGAGCTTGCTCTCCCTGTCTTTGAGTACTGTTTTCGCTGTGCCGGTTACCTCTTTGCTAACATTCTCTTCAGCGCTGCAGGGAAACCAGGAACCACGTGGAGAAGGCACCCACACTGAAAGTGCCTGGAGGGAACATTGGGGCTTCTTCTCAGTGTCTCTGACATAGGGTTTCACTGTCCCGGGAAAGTCTCTGCTAACACCCTGCAGAGCGCTGTGCCCAATCTACAGAAACGTCTTGCGGTATCTCCTACAGGGAAAGTGCCAGGAGGGAACTGTCCATCTTGTTCTCAGTGTCTCTGAGAATTGCTCTGATTATCCCTGTGACCTCTTTGCTAAGACTCTCCAGAGAGCCGTCCTCAAAACCAACACACATCTTGACATATCTCCCTCATTGATCGCAGTGTCTCCAGGAACGGCATTCAAGGAGCCAGGAACTTTTCTCCCTACACTGTCCATTGAGTTGTCCTCAAAACCAATATACATCCTGCTATATCTCCCACATGGAAAGTGCCAGGAGGGAGAAGTGGCGATTATGTTTAGACTTTCTCGGAACTGCTTCAAATCAACTAGATATCTTTGTGCTGTAAATCTCCCAACAGCCAAACGCAAAAGCAGCAAACATCTCGCTGTATGTCCCACATCCAAAGTGCCAAGAGAGAGCTTGCTCTCCCTGTCTTTGAGTACTGTTTTCGCTGTGCCGGTTACCTCTTTGCTAACATTCTCTTCAGCGCTGCAGGGAAACCAGGAACCACGTGGAGAAGGCACCCACACTGAAAGTGCCTGGAGGGAACATTGGGGCTTCTTCTCAGTGTCTCTGACATAGGGTTTCACTGTCCCGGGAAAGTCTCTGCTAACACCCTGCAGAGCGCTGTGCCCAATCTACAGAAACGTCTTGCGGTATCTCCTACAGGGAAAGTGCCAGGAGGGAACTGTCCATCTTGTTCTCAGTGTCTCTGAGAATTGCTCTGATTATGCCTGTGACCTCTTTGCTAAGACTCTCCAGAGAGCCGTCCTCAAAACCAACACACATCTTGACATATCTCCCACATTGATCGCAGTGTCTCCAGGAACGGCATTCAAGGAGCCAGGAACTTTTCTCCCTACACTGTCCATTGAGTTGTCCTCAAAACCAATATACATCCTGCTATATCTCCCACATGGAAAGTGCCAGGAGGGAGAAGTGGCGATTATGTTTAGACTTTCTCGGAACTGCTTCAAATCAACTAGATATCTTTGTGCTGTAAATCTCCCAACAGCCAAACGCAAAAGCAGCAAACATCTCGCTGTATGTCCCACATCCAAAGTGCCAAGAGAGAGCTTGCTCTCCCTGTCTTTGAGTACTGTTTTCACTGTCCCGGTTACCTCTTTGCTAACATTCTCTTCAGCGCTGCAGGGAAACCAGGAACCACGTGGAGAAGGCACCCACACTGAAAGTGCCTGGAGGGAACATTGGGGCTTCTTCTCAGTGTCTCTGACATAGGGTTTCACTGTCCCGGGAAAGTCTCTGCTAACACCCTGCAGAGCGCTGTGCCCAATCTACAGAAACGTCTTGCGGTATCTCCTACAGGGAAAGTGCCAGGAGGGAACTGTCCATCTTGTTCTCAGTGTCTCTGAGAATTGCTCTGATTATCCCTGTGACCTCTTTGCTAAGACTCTCCAGAGAGCCGTCCTCAAAACCAACACACATCTTGACATATCTCCCTCATTGATCGCAGTGTCTCCAGGAACGGCATTCAAGGAGCCAGGAACTTTTCTCCCTACACTGTCCATTGAGTTGTCCTCAAAACCAATATACATCCTGCTATATCTCCCACATGGAAAGTGCCAGGAGGGAGAAGTGGCGATTATGTTTAGACTTTCTCGGAACTGCTTCAAATCAACTAGATATCTTTGTGCTGTAAATCTCCCAACAGCCAAACGCAAAAGCAGCAAACATCTCGCTGTATGTCCCACATCCAAAGTGCCAAGAGAGAGCTTGCTCTCCCTGTCTTTGAGTACTGTTTTCGCTGTGCCGGTTACCTCTTTGCTAACATTCTCTTCAGCGCTGCAGGGAAACCAGGAACCACGTGGAGAAGGCACCCACACTGAAAGTGCCTGGAGGGAACATTGGGGCTTCTTCTCAGTGTCTCTGACATAGGGTTTCACTGTCCCGGGAAAGTCTCTGCTAACACCCTGCAGAGCGCTGTGCCCAATCTACAGAAACGTCTTGCGGTATCTCCTACAGGGAAAGTGCCAGGAGGGAACTGTCCATCTTGTTCTCAGTGTCTCTGAGAATTGCTCTGATTATCCCTGTGACCTCTTTGCTAAGACTCTCCAGAGAGCCGTCCTCAAAACCAACACACATCTTGACATATCTCCCTCATTGATCGCAGTGTCTCCAGGAACGGCATTCAAGGAGCCAGGAACTTTTCTCCCTACACTGTCCATTGAGTTGTCCTCAAAACCAATATACATCCTGCTATATCTCCCACATGGAAAGTGCCAGGAGGGAGAAGTGGCGATTATGTTTAGACTTTCTCGGAACTGCTTCAAATCAACTAGATATCTTTGTGCTGTAAATCTCCCAACAGCCAAACGCAAAAGCAGCAAACATCTCGCTGTATGTCCCACATCCAAAGTGCCAAGAGAGAGCTTGCTCTCCCTGTCTTTGAGTACTGTTTTCGCTGTGCCGGTTACCTCTTTGCTAACATTCTCTTCAGCGCTGCAGGGAAACCAGGAACCACGTGGAGAAGGCACCCACACTGAAAGTGCCTGGAGGGAACATTGGGGCTTCTTCTCAGTGTCTCTGACATAGGGTTTCACTGTCCCGGGAAAGTCTCTGCTAACACCCTGCAGAGCGCTGTGCCCAATCTACAGAAACGTCTTGCGGTATCTCCTACAGGGAAAGTGCCAGGAGGGAATTGTCGAGCTTGTTCTCAGTGTCTCTGAGAATTGCTCTGATTATGCCTGTGACCTCTTTGCTAAGACTCTCCAGAGAGCCGTCCTCAAAACCAACACACATCTTGACATATCTCCCACATTGATCGCAGTGTCTCCAGGAACGGCATTCAAGGAGCCAGGAACTTTTCTCCCTACACTGTCCATTGAGTTGTCCTCAAAACCAATATACATCCTGCTATATCTCCCACATGGAAAGTGCCAGGAGGGAGAAGTGGCGATTATGTTTAGACTTTCTCGGAACTGCTTCAAATCAACTAGATATCTTTGTGCTGTAAATCTCCCAACAGCCAAACGCAAAAGCAGCAAACATCTCGCTGTATGTCCCACATCCAAAGTGCCAAGAGAGAGCTTGCTCTCCCTGTCTTTGAGTACTGTTTTCGCTGTGCCGGTTACCTCTTTGCTAACATTCTCTTCAGCGCTGCAGGGAAACCAGGAACCACGTGGAGAAGGCACCCACACTGAAAGTGCCTGGAGGGAACATTGGGGCTTCTTCTCAGTGTCTCTGACATAGGGTTTCACTGTCCCGGGAAAGTCTCTGCTAACACCCTGCAGAGCGCTGTGCCCAATCTACAGAAACGTCTTGCGGTATCTCCTACAGGGAAAGTGCCAGGAGGGAACTGTCCATCTTGTTCTCAGTGTCTCTGAGAATTGCTCTGATTATCCCTGTGACCTCTTTGCTAAGACTCTCCAGAGAGCCGTCCTCAAAACCAACACACATCTTGACATATCTCCCTCATTGATCGCAGTGTCTCCAGGAACGGCATTCAAGGAGCCAGGAACTTTTCTCCCTACACTGTCCATTGAGTTGTCCTCAAAACCAATATACATCCTGCTATATCTCCCACATGGAAAGTGCCAGGAGGGAGAAGTGGCGATTATGTTTAGACTTTCTCGGAACTGCTTCAAATCAACTAGATATCTTTGTGCTGTAAATCTCCCAACAGCCAAACGCAAAAGCAGCAAACATCTCGCTGTATGTCCCACATCCAAAGTGCCAAGAGAGAGCTTGCTCTCCCTGTCTTTGAGTACTGTTTTCGCTGTGCCGGTTACCTCTTTGCTAACATTCTCTTCAGCGCTGCAGGGAAACCAGGAACCACGTGGAGAAGGCACCCACACTGAAAGTGCCTGGAGGGAACATTGGGGCTTCTTCTCAGTGTCTCTGACATAGGGTTTCACTGTCCCGGGAAAGTCTCTGCTAACACCCTGCAGAGCGCTGTGCCCAATCTACAGAAACGTCTTGCGGTATCTCCTACAGGGAAAGTGCCAGGAGGGAACTGTCCATCTTGTTCTCAGTGTCTCTGAGAATTGCTCTGATTATGCCTGTGACCTCTTTGCTAAGACTCTCCAGAGAGCCGTCCTCAAAACCAACACACATCTTGACATATCTCCCACATTGATCGCAGTGTCTCCAGGAACGGCATTCAAGGAGCCAGGAACTTTTCTCCCTACACTGTCCATTGAGTTGTCCTCAAAACCAATATACATCCTGCTATATCTCCCACATGGAAAGTGCCAGGAGGGAGAAGTGGCGATTATGTTTAGACTTTCTCGGAACTGCTTCAAATCAACTAGATATCTTTGTGCTGTAAATCTCCCAACAGCCAAACGCAAAAGCAGCAAACATCTCGCTGTATGTCCCACATCCAAAGTGCCAAGAGAGAGCTTGCTCTCCCTGTCTTTGAGTACTGTTTTCACTGTCCCGGTTACCTCTTTGCTAACATTCTCTTCAGCGCTGCAGGGAAACCAGGAACCACGTGGAGAAGGCACCCACACTGAAAGTGCCTGGAGGGAACATTGGGGCTTCTTCTCAGTGTCTCTGACATAGGGTTTCACTGTCCCGGGAAAGTCTCTGCTAACACCCTGCAGAGCGCTGTGCCCAATCTACAGAAACGTCTTGCGGTATCTCCTACAGGGAAAGTGCCAGGAGGGAACTGTCCATCTTGTTCTCAGTGTCTCTGAGAATTGCTCTGATTATCCCTGTGACCTCTTTGCTAAGACTCTCCAGAGAGCCGTCCTCAAAACCAACACACATCTTGACATATCTCCCTCATTGATCGCAGTGTCTCCAGGAACGGCATTCAAGGAGCCAGGAACTTTTCTCCCTACACTGTCCATTGAGTTGTCCTCAAAACCAATATACATCCTGCTATATCTCCCACATGGAAAGTGCCAGGAGGGAGAAGTGGCGATTATGTTTAGACTTTCTCGGAACTGCTTCAAATCAACTAGATATCTTTGTGCTGTAAATCTCCCAACAGCCAAACGCAAAAGCAGCAAACATCTCGCTGTATGTCCCACATCCAAAGTGCCAAGAGAGAGCTTGCTCTCCCTGTCTTTGAGTACTGTTTTCGCTGTGCCGGTTACCTCTTTGCTAACATTCTCTTCAGCGCTGCAGGGAAACCAGGAACCACGTGGAGAAGGCACCCACACTGAAAGTGCCTGGAGGGAACATTGGGGCTTCTTCTCAGTGTCTCTGACATAGGGTTTCACTGTCCCGGGAAAGTCTCTGCTAACACCCTGCAGAGCGCTGTGCCCAATCTACAGAAACGTCTTGCGGTATCTCCTACAGGGAAAGTGCCAGGAGGGAACTGTCCATCTTGTTCTCAGTGTCTCTGAGAATTGCTCTGATTATCCCTGTGACCTCTTTGCTAAGACTCTCCAGAGAGCCGTCCTCAAAACCAACACACATCTTGACATATCTCCCTCATTGATCGCAGTGTCTCCAGGAACGGCATTCAAGGAGCCAGGAACTTTTCTCCCTACACTGTCCATTGAGTTGTCCTCAAAACCAATATACATCCTGCTATATCTCCCACATGGAAAGTGCCAGGAGGGAGAAGTGGCGATTATGTTTAGACTTTCTCGGAACTGCTTCAAATCAACTAGATATCTTTGTGCTGTAAATCTCCCAACAGCCAAACGCAAAAGCAGCAAACATCTCGCTGTATGTCCCACATCCAAAGTGCCAAGAGAGAGCTTGCTCTCCCTGTCTTTGAGTACTGTTTTCGCTGTGCCGGTTACCTCTTTGCTAACATTCTCTTCAGCGCTGCAGGGAAACCAGGAACCACGTGGAGAAGGCACCCACACTGAAAGTGCCTGGAGGGAACATTGGGGCTTCTTCTCAGTGTCTCTGACATAGGGTTTCACTGTCCCGGGAAAGTCTCTGCTAACACCCTGCAGAGCGCTGTGCCCAATCTACAGAAACGTCTTGCGGTATCTCCTACAGGGAAAGTGCCAGGAGGGAATTGTCGAGCTTGTTCTCAGTGTCTCTGAGAATTGCTCTGATTATCCCTGTGACCTCTTTGCTAAGACTCTCCAGAGAGCCGTCCTCAAAACCAACACACATCTTGACATATCTCCCACATTGATCGCAGTGTCTCCAGGAACGGCATTCAAGGAGCCAGGAACTTTTCTCCCTACACTGTCCATTGAGTTGTCCTCAAAACCAATATACATCCTGCTATATCTCCCACATGGAAAGTGCCAGGAGGGAGAAGTGGCGATTATGTTTAGACTTTCTCGGAACTGCTTCAAATCAACTAGATATCTTTGTGCTGTAAATCTCCCAACAGCCAAACGCAAAAGCAGCAAACATCTCGCTGTATGTCCCACATCCAAAGTGCCAAGAGAGAGCTTGCTCTCCCTGTCTTTGAGTACTGTTTTCGCTGTGCCGGTTACCTCTTTGCTAACATTCTCTTCAGCGCTGCAGGGAAACCAGGAACCACGTGGAGAAGGCACCCACACTGAAAGTGCCTGGAGGGAACATTGGGGCTTCTTCTCAGTGTCTCTGACATAGGGTTTCACTGTCCCGGGAAAGTCTCTGCTAACACCCTGCAGAGCGCTGTGCCCAATCTACAGAAACGTCTTGCGGTATCTCCTACAGGGAAAGTGCCAGGAGGGAACTGTCCATCTTGTTCTCAGTGTCTCTGAGAATTGCTCTGATTATGCCTGTGACCTCTTTGCTAAGACTCTCCAGAGAGCCGTCCTCAAAACCAACACACATCTTGACATATCTCCCACATTGATCGCAGTGTCTCCAGGAACGGCATTCAAGGAGCCAGGAACTTTTCTCCCTACACTGTCCATTGAGTTGTCCTCAAAACCAATATACATCCTGCTATATCTCCCACATGGAAAGTGCCAGGAGGGAGAAGTGGCGATTATGTTTAGACTTTCTCGGAACTGCTTCAAATCAACTAGATATCTTTGTGCTGTAAATCTCCCAACAGCCAAACGCAAAAGCAGCAAACATCTCGCTGTATGTCCCACATCCAAAGTGCCAAGAGAGAGCTTGCTCTCCCTGTCTTTGAGTACTGTTTTCACTGTCCCGGTTACCTCTTTGCTAACATTCTCTTCAGCGCTGCAGGGAAACCAGGAACCACGTGGAGAAGGCACCCACACTGAAAGTGCCTGGAGGGAACATTGGGGCTTCTTCTCAGTGTCTCTGACATAGGGTTTCACTGTCCCGGGAAAGTCTCTGCTAACACCCTGCAGAGCGCTGTGCCCAATCTACAGAAACGTCTTGCGGTATCTCCTACAGGGAAAGTGCCAGGAGGGAACTGTCCATCTTGTTCTCAGTGTCTCTGAGAATTGCTCTGATTATCCCTGTGACCTCTTTGCTAAGACTCTCCAGAGAGCCGTCCTCAAAACCAACACACATCTTGACATATCTCCCACATTGATCGCAGTGTCTCCAGGAACGGCATTCAAGGAGCCAGGAACTTTTCTCCCTACACTGTCCATTGAGTTGTCCTCAAAACCAATATACATCCTGCTATATCTCCCACATGGAAAGTGCCAGGAGGGAGAAGTGGCGATTATGTTTAGACTTTCTCGGAACTGCTTCAAATCAACTAGATATCTTTGTGCTGTAAATCTCCCAACAGCCAAACGCAAAAGCAGCAAACATCTCGCTGTATGTCCCACATCCAAAGTGCCAAGAGAGAGCTTGCTCTCCCTGTCTTTGAGTACTGTTTTCGCTGTGCCGGTTACCTCTTTGCTAACATTCTCTTCAGCGCTGCAGGGAAACCAGGAACCACGTGGAGAAGGCACCCACACTGAAAGTGCCTGGAGGGAACATTGGGGCTTCTTCTCAGTGTCTCTGACATAGGGTTTCACTGTCCCGGGAAAGTCTCTGCTAACACCCTGCAGAGCGCTGTGCCCAATCTACAGAAACGTCTTGCGGTATCTCCTACAGGGAAAGTGCCAGGAGGGAACTGTCCATCTTGTTCTCAGTGTCTCTGAGAATTGCTCTGATTATCCCTGTGACCTCTTTGCTAAGACTCTCCAGAGAGCCGTCCTCAAAACCAACACACATCTTGACATATCTCCCTCATTGATCGCAGTGTCTCCAGGAACGGCATTCAAGGAGCCAGGAACTTTTCTCCCTACACTGTCCATTGAGTTGTCCTCAAAACCAATATACATCCTGCTATATCTCCCACATGGAAAGTGCCAGGAGGGAGAAGTGGCGATTATGTTTAGACTTTCTCGGAACTGCTTCAAATCAACTAGATAACTTTGTGCTGTAAATCTCCCAACAGCCAAACGCAAAAGCAGCAAACATCTCGCTGTATGTCCCACATCCAAAGTGCCAAGAGAGAGCTTGCTCTCCCTGTCTTTGAGTACTGTTTTCGCTGTGCCGGTTACCTCTTTGCTAACATTCTCTTCAGCGCTGCAGGGAAACCAGGAACCACGTGGAGAAGGCACCCACACTGAAAGTGCCTGGAGGGAACATTGGGGCTTCTTCTCAGTGTCTCTGACATAGGGTTTCACTGTCCCGGGAAAGTCTCTGCTAACACCCTGCAGAGCGCTGTGCCCAATCTACAGAAACGTCTTGCGGTATCTCCTACAGGGAAAGTGCCAGGAGGGAATTGTCGAGCTTGTTCTCAGTGTCTCTGAGAATTGCTCTGATTATCCCTGTGACCTCTTTGCTAAGACTCTCCAGAGAGCCGTCCTCAAAACCAACACACATCTTGACATATCTCCCACATTGATCGCAGTGTCTCCAGGAACGGCATTCAAGGAGCCAGGAACTTTTCTCCCTACACTGTCCATTGAGTTGTCCTCAAAACCAATATACATCCTGCTATATCTCCCACATGGAAAGTGCCAGGAGGGAGAAGTGGCGATTATGTTTAGACTTTCTCGGAACTGCTTCAAATCAACTAGATATCTTTGTGCTGTAAATCTCCCAACAGCCAAACGCAAAAGCAGCAAACATCTCGCTGTATGTCCCACATCCAAAGTGCCAAGAGAGAGCTTGCTCTCCCTGTCTTTGAGTACTGTTTTCGCTGTGCCGGTTACCTCTTTGCTAACATTCTCTTCAGCGCTGCAGGGAAACCAGGAACCACGTGGAGAAGGCACCCACACTGAAAGTGCCTGGAGGGAACATTGGGGCTTCTTCTCAGTGTCTCTGACATAGGGTTTCACTGTCCCGGGAAAGTCTCTGCTAACACCCTGCAGAGCGCTGTGCCCAATCTACAGAAACGTCTTGCGGTATCTCCTACAGGGAAAGTGCCAGGAGGGAACTGTCCATCTTGTTCTCAGTGTCTCTGAGAATTGCTCTGATTATGCCTGTGACCTCTTTGCTAAGACTCTCCAGAGAGCCGTCCTCAAAACCAACACACATCTTGACATATCTCCCACATTGATCGCAGTGTCTCCAGGAACGGCATTCAAGGAGCCAGGAACTTTTCTCCCTACACTGTCCATTGAGTTGTCCTCAAAACCAATATACATCCTGCTATATCTCCCACATGGAAAGTGCCAGGAGGGAGAAGTGGCGATTATGTTTAGACTTTCTCGGAACTGCTTCAAATCAACTAGATATCTTTGTGCTGTAAATCTCCCAACAGCCAAACGCAAAAGCAGCAAACATCTCGCTGTATGTCCCACATCCAAAGTGCCAAGAGAGAGCTTGCTCTCCCTGTCTTTGAGTACTGTTTTCGCTGTGCCGGTTACCTCTTTGCTAACATTCTCTTCAGCGCTGCAGGGAAACCAGGAACCACGTGGAGAAGGCACCCACACTGAAAGTGCCTGGAGGGAACATTGGGGCTTCTTCTCAGTGTCTCTGACATAGGGTTTCACTGTCCCGGGAAAGTCTCTGCTAACACCCTGCAGAGCGCTGTGCCCAATCTACAGAAACGTCTTGCGGTATCTCCTACAGGGAAAGTGCCAGGAGGGAACTGTCCATCTTGTTCTCAGTGTCTCTGAGAATTGCTCTGATTATCCCTGTGACCTCTTTGCTAAGACTCTCCAGAGAGCCGTCCTCAAAACCAACACACATCTTGACATATCTCCCTCATTGATCGCAGTGTCTCCAGGAACGGCATTCAAGGAGCCAGGAACTTTTCTCCCTACACTGTCCATTGAGTTGTCCTCAAAACCAATATACATCCTGCTATATCTCCCACATGGAAAGTGCCAGGAGGGAGAAGTGGCGATTATGTTTAGACTTTCTCGGAACTGCTTCAAATTAACTAGATAACTTTGTGCTGTAAATCTCCCAACAGCCAAACGCAAAAGCAGCAAACATCTCGCTGTATGTCCCACATCCAAAGTGCCAAGAGAGAGCTTGCTCTCCCTGTCTTTGAGTACTGTTTTCGCTGTGCCGGTTACCTCTTTGCTAACATTCTCTTCAGCGCTGCAGGGAAACCAGGAACCACGTGGAGAAGGCACCCACACTGAAAGTGCCTGGAGGGAACATTGGGGCTTCTTCTCAGTGTCTCTGACATAGGGTTTCACTGTCCCGGGAAAGTCTCTGCTAACACCCTGCAGAGCGCTGTGCCCAATCTACAGAAACGTCTTGCGGTATCTCCTACAGGGAAAGTGCCAGGAGGGAATTGTCGAGCTTGTTCTCAGTGTCTCTGAGAATTGCTCTGATTATCCCTGTGACCTCTTTGCTAAGACTCTCCAGAGAGCCGTCCTCAAAACCAACACACATCTTGACATATCTCCCACATTGATCGCAGTGTCTCCAGGAACGGCATTCAAGGAGCCAGGAACTTTTCTCCCTACACTGTCCATTGAGTTGTCCTCAAAACCAATATACATCCTGCTATATCTCCCACATGGAAAGTGCCAGGAGGGAGAAGTGGCGATTATGTTTAGACTTTCTCGGAACTGCTTCAAATCAACTAGATATCTTTGTGCTGTAAATCTCCCAACAGCCAAACGCAAAAGCAGCAAACATCTCGCTGTATGTCCCACATCCAAAGTGCCAAGAGAGAGCTTGCTCTCCCTGTCTTTGAGTACTGTTTTCGCTGTGCCGGTTACCTCTTTGCTAACATTCTCTTCAGCGCTGCAGGGAAACCAGGAACCACGTGGAGAAGGCACCCACACTGAAAGTGCCTGGAGGGAACATTGGGGCTTCTTCTCAGTGTCTCTGACATAGGGTTTCACTGTCCCGGGAAAGTCTCTGCTAACACCCTGCAGAGCGCTGTGCCCAATCTACAGAAACGTCTTGCGGTATCTCCTACAGGGAAAGTGCCAGGAGGGAACTGTCCATCTTGTTCTCAGTGTCTCTGAGAATTGCTCTGATTATGCCTGTGACCTCTTTGCTAAGACTCTCCAGAGAGCCGTCCTCAAAACCAACACACATCTTGACATATCTCCCACATTGATCGCAGTGTCTCCAGGAACGGCATTCAAGGAGCCAGGAACTTTTCTCCCTACACTGTCCATTGAGTTGTCCTCAAAACCAATATACATCCTGCTATATCTCCCACATGGAAAGTGCCAGGAGGGAGAAGTGGCGATTATGTTTAGACTTTCTCGGAACTGCTTCAAATCAACTAGATATCTTTGTGCTGTAAATCTCCCAACAGCCAAACGCAAAAGCAGCAAACATCTCGCTGTATGTCCCACATCCAAAGTGCCAAGAGAGAGCTTGCTCTCCCTGTCTTTGAGTACTGTTTTCACTGTCCCGGTTACCTCTTTGCTAACATTCTCTTCAGCGCTGCAGGGAAACCAGGAACCACGTGGAGAAGGCACCCACACTGAAAGTGCCTGGAGGGAACATTGGGGCTTCTTCTCAGTGTCTCTGACATAGGGTTTCACTGTCCCGGGAAAGTCTCTGCTAACACCCTGCAGAGCGCTGTGCCCAATCTACAGAAACGTCTTGCGGTATCTCCTACAGGGAAAGTGCCAGGAGGGAACTGTCCATCTTGTTCTCAGTGTCTCTGAGAATTGCTCTGATTATCCCTGTGACCTCTTTGCTAAGACTCTCCAGAGAGCCGTCCTCAAAACCAACACACATCTTGACATATCTCCCTCATTGATCGCAGTGTCTCCAGGAACGGCATTCAAGGAGCCAGGAACTTTTCTCCCTACACTGTCCATTGAGTTGTCCTCAAAACCAATATACATCCTGCTATATCTCCCACATGGAAAGTGCCAGGAGGGAGAAGTGGCGATTATGTTTAGACTTTCTCGGAACTGCTTCAAATCAACTAGATATCTTTGTGCTGTAAATCTCCCAACAGCCAAACGCAAAAGCAGCAAACATCTCGCTGTATGTCCCACATCCAAAGTGCCAAGAGAGAGCTTGCTCTCCCTGTCTTTGAGTACTGTTTTCGCTGTGCCGGTTACCTCTTTGCTAACATTCTCTTCAGCGCTGCAGGGAAACCAGGAACCACGTGGAGAAGGCACCCACACTGAAAGTGCCTGGAGGGAACATTGGGGCTTCTTCTCAGTGTCTCTGACATAGGGTTTCACTGTCCCGGGAAAGTCTCTGCTAACACCCTGCAGAGCGCTGTGCCCAATCTACAGAAACGTCTTGCGGTATCTCCTACAGGGAAAGTGCCAGGAGGGAACTGTCCATCTTGTTCTCAGTGTCTCTGAGAATTGCTCTGATTATCCCTGTGACCTCTTTGCTAAGACTCTCCAGAGAGCCGTCCTCAAAACCAACACACATCTTGACATATCTCCCTCATTGATCGCAGTGTCTCCAGGAACGGCATTCAAGGAGCCAGGAACTTTTCTCCCTACACTGTCCATTGAGTTGTCCTCAAAACCAATATACATCCTGCTATATCTCCCACATGGAAAGTGCCAGGAGGGAGAAGTGGCGATTATGTTTAGACTTTCTCGGAACTGCTTCAAATCAACTAGATATCTTTGTGCTGTAAATCTCCCAACAGCCAAACGCAAAAGCAGCAAACATCTCGCTGTATGTCCCACATCCAAAGTGCCAAGAGAGAGCTTGCTCTCCCTGTCTTTGAGTACTGTTTTCGCTGTGCCGGTTACCTCTTTGCTAACATTCTCTTCAGCGCTGCAGGGAAACCAGGAACCACGTGGAGAAGGCACCCACACTGAAAGTGCCTGGAGGGAACATTGGGGCTTCTTCTCAGTGTCTCTGACATAGGGTTTCACTGTCCCGGGAAAGTCTCTGCTAACACCCTGCAGAGCGCTGTGCCCAATCTACAGAAACGTCTTGCGGTATCTCCTACAGGGAAAGTGCCAGGAGGGAATTGTCGAGCTTGTTCTCAGTGTCTCTGAGAATTGCTCTGATTATCCCTGTGACCTCTTTGCTAAGACTCTCCAGAGAGCCGTCCTCAAAACCAACACACATCTTGACATATCTCCCACATTGATCGCAGTGTCTCCAGGAACGGCATTCAAGGAGCCAGGAACTTTTCTCCCTACACTGTCCATTGAGTTGTCCTCAAAACCAATATACATCCTGCTATATCTCCCACATGGAAAGTGCCAGGAGGGAGAAGTGGCGATTATGTTTAGACTTTCTCGGAACTGCTTCAAATCAACTAGATATCTTTGTGCTGTAAATCTCCCAACAGCCAAACGCAAAAGCAGCAAACATCTCGCTGTATGTCCCACATCCAAAGTGCCAAGAGAGAGCTTGCTCTCCCTGTCTTTGAGTACTGTTTTCGCTGTGCCGGTTACCTCTTTGCTAACATTCTCTTCAGCGCTGCAGGGAAACCAGGAACCACGTGGAGAAGGCACCCACACTGAAAGTGCCTGGAGGGAACATTGGGGCTTCTTCTCAGTGTCTCTGACATAGGGTTTCACTGTCCCGGGAAAGTCTCTGCTAACACCCTGCAGAGCGCTGTGCCCAATCTACAGAAACGTCTTGCGGTATCTCCTACAGGGAAAGTGCCAGGAGGGAACTGTCCATCTTGTTCTCAGTGTCTCTGAGAATTGCTCTGATTATGCCTGTGACCTCTTTGCTAAGACTCTCCAGAGAGCCGTCCTCAAAACCAACACACATCTTGACATATCTCCCACATTGATCGCAGTGTCTCCAGGAACGGCATTCAAGGAGCCAGGAACTTTTCTCCCTACACTGTCCATTGAGTTGTCCTCAAAACCAATATACATCCTGCTATATCTCCCACATGGAAAGTGCCAGGAGGGAGAAGTGGCGATTATGTTTAGACTTTCTCGGAACTGCTTCAAATCAACTAGATATCTTTGTGCTGTAAATCTCCCAACAGCCAAACGCAAAAGCAGCAAACATCTCGCTGTATGTCCCACATCCAAAGTGCCAAGAGAGAGCTTGCTCTCCCTGTCTTTGAGTACTGTTTTCGCTGTGCCGGTTACCTCTTTGCTAACATTCTCTTCAGCGCTGCAGGGAAACCAGGAACCACGTGGAGAAGGCACCCACACTGAAAGTGCCTGGAGGGAACATTGGGGCTTCTTCTCAGTGTCTCTGACATAGGGTTTCACTGTCCCGGGAAAGTCTCTGCTAACACCCTGCAGAGCGCTGTGCCCAATCTACAGAAACGTCTTGCGGTATCTCCTACAGGGAAAGTGCCAGGAGGGAACTGTCCATCTTGTTCTCAGTGTCTCTGAGAATTGCTCTGATTATCCCTGTGACCTCTTTGCTAAGACTCTCCAGAGAGCCGTCCTCAAAACCAACACACATCTTGACATATCTCCCTCATTGATCGCAGTGTCTCCAGGAACGGCATTCAAGGAGCCAGGAACTTTTCTCCCTACACTGTCCATTGAGTTGTCCTCAAAACCAATATACATCCTGCTATATCTCCCACATGGAAAGTGCCAGGAGGGAGAAGTGGCGATTATGTTTAGACTTTCTCGGAACTGCTTCAAATCAACTAGATAACTTTGTGCTGTAAATCTCCCAACAGCCAAACGCAAAAGCAGCAAACATCTCGCTGTATGTCCCACATCCAAAGTGCCAAGAGAGAGCTTGCTCTCCCTGTCTTTGAGTACTGTTTTCGCTGTGCCGGTTACCTCTTTGCTAACATTCTCTTCAGCGCTGCAGGGAAACCAGGAACCACGTGGAGAAGGCACCCACACTGAAAGTGCCTGGAGGGAACATTGGGGCTTCTTCTCAGTGTCTCTGACATAGGGTTTCACTGTCCCGGGAAAGTCTCTGCTAACACCCTGCAGAGCGCTGTGCCCAATCTACAGAAACGTCTTGCGGTATCTCCTACAGGGAAAGTGCCAGGAGGGAACTGTCCATCTTGTTCTCAGTGTCTCTGAGAATTGCTCTGATTATCCCTGTGACCTCTTTGCTAAGACTCTCCAGAGAGCCGTCCTCAAAACCAACACACATCTTGACATATCTCCCTCATTGATCGCAGTGTCTCCAGGAACGGCATTCAAGGAGCCAGGAACTTTTCTCCCTACACTGTCCATTGAGTTGTCCTCAAAACCAATATACATCCTGCTATATCTCCCACATGGAAAGTGCCAGGAGGGAGAAGTGGCGATTATGTTTAGACTTTCTCGGAACTGCTTCAAATCAACTAGATATCTTTGTGCTGTAAATCTCCCAACAGCCAAACGCAAAAGCAGCAAACATCTCGCTGTATGTCCCACATCCAAAGTGCCAAGAGAGAGCTTGCTCTCCCTGTCTTTGAGTACTGTTTTCGCTGTGCCGGTTACCTCTTTGCTAACATTCTCTTCAGCGCTGCAGGGAAACCAGGAACCACGTGGAGAAGGCACCCACACTGAAAGTGCCTGGAGGGAACATTGGGGCTTCTTCTCAGTGTCTCTGACATAGGGTTTCACTGTCCCGGGAAAGTCTCTGCTAACACCCTGCAGAGCGCTGTGCCCAATCTACGGAAACGTCTTGCGGTATCTCCTACAGGGAAAGTGCCAGGAGGGAACTGTCCATCTTGTTCTCAGTGTCTCTGAGAATTGCTCTGATTATGCCTGTGACCTCTTTGCTAAGACTCTCCAGAGAGCCGTCCTCAAAACCAACACACATCTTGACATATCTCCCACATTGATCGCAGTGTCTCCAGGAACGGCATTCAAGGAGCCAGGAACTTTTCTCCCTACACTGTCCATTGAGTTGTCCTCAAAACCAATATACATCCTGCTATATCTCCCACATGGAAAGTGCCAGGAGGGAGAAGTGGCGATTATGTTTAGACTTTCTCGGAACTGCTTCAAATCAACTAGATATCTTTGTGCTGTAAATCTCCCAACAGCCAAACGCAAAAGCAGCAAACATCTCGCTGTATGTCCCACATCCAAAGTGCCAAGAGAGAGCTTGCTCTCCCTGTCTTTGAGTACTGTTTTCGCTGTGCCGGTTACCTCTTTGCTAACATTCTCTTCAGCGCTGCAGGGAAACCAGGAACCACGTGGAGAAGGCACCCACACTGAAAGTGCCTGGAGGGAACATTGGGGCTTCTTCTCAGTGTCTCTGACATAGGGTTTCACTGTCCCGGGAAAGTCTCTGCTAACACCCTGCAGAGCGCTGTGCCCAATCTACAGAAACGTCTTGCGGTATCTCCTACAGGGAAAGTGCCAGGAGGGAATTGTCGAGCTTGTTCTCAGTGTCTCTGAGAATTGCTCTGATTATCCCTGTGACCTCTTTGCTAAGACTCTCCAGAGAGCCGTCCTCAAAACAAACACACATCTTGACATATCTCCCACATTGATCGCAGTGTCTCCAGGAACGGCATTCAAGGAGCCAGGAACTTTTCTCCCTACACTGTCCATTGAGTTGTCCTCAAAACCAATATACATCCTGCTATATCTCCCACATGGAAAGTGCCAGGAGGGAGAAGTGGCGATTATGTTTAGACTTTCTCGGAACTGCTTCAAATCAACTAGATATCTTTGTGCTGTAAATCTCCCAACAGCCAAACGCAAAAGCAGCAAACATCTCGCTGTATGTCCCACATCCAAAGTGCCAAGAGAGAGCTTGCTCTCCCTGTCTTTGAGTACTGTTTTCACTGTCCCGGTTACCTCTTTGCTAACATTCTCTTCAGCGCTGCAGGGAAACCAGGAACCACGTGGAGAAGGCACCCACACTGAAAGTGCCTGGAGGGAACATTGGGGCTTCTTCTCAGTGTCTCTGACATAGGGTTTCACTGTCCCGGGAAAGTCTCTGCTAACACCCTGCAGAGCGCTGTGCCCAATCTACAGAAACGTCTTGCGGTATCTCCTACAGGGAAAGTGCCAGGAGGGAACTGTCCATCTTGTTCTCAGTGTCTCTGAGAATTGCTCTGATTATCCCTGTGACCTCTTTGCTAAGACTCTCCAGAGAGCCGTCCTCAAAACCAACACACATCTTGACATATCTCCCTCATTGATCGCAGTGTCTCCAGGAACGGCATTCAAGGAGCCAGGAACTTTTCTCCCTACACTGTCCATTGAGTTGTCCTCAAAACCAATATACATCCTGCTATATCTCCCACATGGAAAGTGCCAGGAGGGAGAAGTGGCGATTATGTTTAGACTTTCTCGGAACTGCTTCAAATCAACTAGATATCTTTGTGCTGTAAATCTCCCAACAGCCAAACGCAAAAGCAGCAAACATCTCGCTGTATGTCCCACATCCAAAGTGCCAAGAGAGAGCTTGCTCTCCCTGTCTTTGAGTACTGTTTTCGCTGTGCCGGTTACCTCTTTGCTAACATTCTCTTCAGCGCTGCAGGGAAACCAGGAACCACGTGGAGAAGGCACCCACACTGAAAGTGCCTGGAGGGAACATTGGGGCTTCTTCTCAGTGTCTCTGACATAGGGTTTCACTGTCCCGGGAAAGTCTCTGCTAACACCCTGCAGAGCGCTGTGCCCAATCTACAGAAACGTCTTGCGGTATCTCCTACAGGGAAAGTGCCAGGAGGGAACTGTCCATCTTGTTCTCAGTGTCTCTGAGAATTGCTCTGATTATCCCTGTGACCTCTTTGCTAAGACTCTCCAGAGAGCCGTCCTCAAAACCAACACACATCTTGACATATCTCCCTCATTGATCGCAGTGTCTCCAGGAACGGCATTCAAGGAGCCAGGAACTTTTCTCCCTACACTGTCCATTGAGTTGTCCTCAAAACCAATATACATCCTGCTATATCTCCCACATGGAAAGTGCCAGGAGGGAGAAGTGGCGATTATGTTTAGACTTTCTCGGAACTGCTTCAAATCAACTAGATATCTTTGTGCTGTAAATCTCCCAACAGCCAAACGCAAAAGCAGCAAACATCTCGCTGTATGTCCCACATCCAAAGTGCCAAGAGAGAGCTTGCTCTCCCTGTCTTTGAGTACTGTTTTCGCTGTGCCGGTTACCTCTTTGCTAACATTCTCTTCAGCGCTGCAGGGAAACCAGGAACCACGTGGAGAAGGCACCCACACTGAAAGTGCCTGGAGGGAACATTGGGGCTTCTTCTCAGTGTCTCTGACATAGGGTTTCACTGTCCCGGGAAAGTCTCTGCTAACACCCTGCAGAGCGCTGTGCCCAATCTACAGAAACGTCTTGCGGTATCTCCTACAGGGAAAGTGCCAGGAGGGAATTGTCGAGCTTGTTCTCAGTGTCTCTGAGAATTGCTCTGATTATCCCTGTGACCTCTTTGCTAAGACTCTCCAGAGAGCCGTCCTCAAAACCAACACACATCTTGACATATCTCCCTCATTGATCGCAGTGTCTCCAGGAACGGCATTCAAGGAGCCAGGAACTTTTCTCCCTACACTGTCCATTGAGTTGTCCTCAAAACCAATATACATCCTGCTATATCTCCCACATGGAAAGTGCCAGGAGGGAGAAGTGGCGATTATGTTTAGACTTTCTCGGAACTGCTTCAAATCAACTAGATATCTTTGTGCTGTAAATCTCCCAACAGCCAAACGCAAAAGCAGCAAACATCTCGCTGTATGTCCCACATCCAAAGTGCCAAGAGAGAGCTTGCTCTCCCTGTCTTTGAGTACTGTTTTCGCTGTGCCGGTTACCTCTTTGCTAACATTCTCTTCAGCGCTGCAGGGAAACCAGGAACCACGTGGAGAAGGCACCCACACTGAAAGTGCCTGGAGGGAACATTGGGGCTTCTTCTCAGTGTCTCTGACATAGGGTTTCACTGTCCCGGGAAAGTCTCTGCTAACACCCTGCAGAGCGCTGTGCCCAATCTACAGAAACGTCTTGCGGTATCTCCTACAGGGAAAGTGCCAGGAGGGAATTGTCGAGCTTGTTCTCAGTGTCTCTGAGAATTGCTCTGATTATCCCTGTGACCTCTTTGCTAAGACTCTCCAGAGAGCCGTCCTCAAAACCAACACACATCTTGACATATCTCCCTCATTGATCGCAGTGTCTCCAGGAACGGCATTCAAGGAGCCAGGAACTTTTCTCCCTACACTGTCCATTGAGTTGTCCTCAAAACCAATATACATCCTGCTATATCTCCCACATGGAAAGTGCCAGGAGGGAGAAGTGGCGATTATGTTTAGACTTTCTCGGAACTGCTTCAAATCAACTAGATATCTTTGTGCTGTAAATCTCCCAACAGCCAAACGCAAAAGCAGCAAACATCTCGCTGTATGTCCCACATCCAAAGTGCCAAGAGAGAGCTTGCTCTCCCTGTCTTTGAGTACTGTTTTCGCTGTGCCGGTTACCTCTTTGCTAACATTCTCTTCAGCGCTGCAGGGAAACCAGGAACCACGTGGAGAAGGCACCCACACTGAAAGTGCCTGGAGGGAACATTGGGGCTTCTTCTCAGTGTCTCTGACATAGGGTTTCACTGTCCCGGGAAAGTCTCTGCTAACACCCTGCAGAGCGCTGTGCCCAATCTACAGAAACGTCTTGCGGTATCTCCTACAGGGAAAGTGCCAGGAGGGAACTGTCCATCTTGTTCTCAGTGTCTCTGAGAATTGCTCTGATTATCCCTGTGACCTCTTTGCTAAGACTCTCCAGAGAGCCGTCCTCAAAACCAACACACATCTTGACATATCTCCCTCATTGATCGCAGTGTCTCCAGGAACGGCATTCAAGGAGCCAGGAACTTTTCTCCCTACACTGTCCATTGAGTTGTCCTCAAAACCAATATACATCCTGCTATATCTCCCACATGGAAAGTGCCAGGAGGGAGAAGTGGCGATTATGTTTAGACTTTCTCGGAACTGCTTCAAATCAACTAGATATCTTTGTGCTGTAAATCTCCCAACAGCCAAACGCAAAAGCAGCAAACATCTCGCTGTATGTCCCACATCCAAAGTGCCAAGAGAGAGCTTGCTCTCCCTGTCTTTGAGTACTGTTTTCGCTGTGCCGGTTACCTCTTTGCTAACATTCTCTTCAGCGCTGCAGGGAAACCAGGAACCACGTGGAGAAGGCACCCACACTGAAAGTGCCTGGAGGGAACATTGGGGCTTCTTCTCAGTGTCTCTGACATAGGGTTTCACTGTCCCGGGAAAGTCTCTGCTAACACCCTGCAGAGCGCTGTGCCCAATCTACAGAAACGTCTTGCGGTATCTCCTACAGGGAAAGTGCCAGGAGGGAATTGTCGAGCTTGTTCTCAGTGTCTCTGAGAATTGCTCTGATTATCCCTGTGACCTCTTTGCTAAGACTCTCCAGAGAGCCGTCCTCAAAACCAACACACATCTTGACATATCTCCCTCATTGATCGCAGTGTCTCCAGGAACGGCATTCAAGGAGCCAGGAACTTTTCTCCCTACACTGTCCATTGAGTTGTCCTCAAAACCAATATACATCCTGCTATATCTCCCACATGGAAAGTGCCAGGAGGGAGAAGTGGCGATTATGTTTAGACTTTCTCGGAACTGCTTCAAATCAACTAGATATCTTTGTGCTGTAAATCTCCCAACAGCCAAACGCAAAAGCAGCAAACATCTCGCTGTATGTCCCACATCCAAAGTGCCAAGAGAGAGCTTGCTCTCCCTGTCTTTGAGTACTGTTTTCGCTGTGCCGGTTACCTCTTTGCTAACATTCTCTTCAGCGCTGCAGGGAAACCAGGAACCACGTGGAGAAGGCACCCACACTGAAAGTGCCTGGAGGGAACATTGGGGCTTCTTCTCAGTGTCTCTGACATAGGGTTTCACTGTCCCGGGAAAGTCTCTGCTAACACCCTGCAGAGCGCTGTGCCCAATCTACAGAAACGTCTTGCGGTATCTCCTACAGGGAAAGTGCCAGGAGGGAATTGTCGAGCTTGTTCTCAGTGTCTCTGAGAATTGCTCTGATTATCCCTGTGACCTCTTTGCTAAGACTCTCCAGAGAGCCGTCCTCAAAACCAACACACATCTTGACATATCTCCCTCATTGATCGCAGTGTCTCCAGGAACGGCATTCAAGGAGCCAGGAACTTTTCTCCCTACACTGTCCATTGAGTTGTCCTCAAAACCAATATACATCCTGCTATATCTCCCACATGGAAAGTGCCAGGAGGGAGAAGTGGCGATTATGTTTAGACTTTCTCGGAACTGCTTCAAATCAACTAGATATCTTTGTGCTGTAAATCTCCCAACAGCCAAACGCAAAAGCAGCAAACATCTCGCTGTATGTCCCACATCCAAAGTGCCAAGAGAGAGCTTGCTCTCCCTGTCTTTGAGTACTGTTTTCGCTGTGCCGGTTACCTCTTTGCTAACATTCTCTTCAGCGCTGCAGGGAAACCAGGAACCACGTGGAGAAGGCACCCACACTGAAAGTGCCTGGAGGGAACATTGGGGCTTCTTCTCAGTGTCTCTGACATAGGGTTTCACTGTCCCGGGAAAGTCTCTGCTAACACCCTGCAGAGCGCTGTGCCCAATCTACAGAAACGTCTTGCGGTATCTCCTACAGGGAAAGTGCCAGGAGGGAATTGTCGAGCTTGTTCTCAGTGTCTCTGAGAATTGCTCTGATTATCCCTGTGACCTCTTTGCTAAGACTCTCCAGAGAGCCGTCCTCAAAACCAACACACATCTTGACATATCTCCCTCATTGATCGCAGTGTCTCCAGGAACGGCATTCAAGGAGCCAGGAACTTTTCTCCCTACACTGTCCATTGAGTTGTCCTCAAAACCAATATACATCCTGCTATATCTCCCACATGGAAAGTGCCAGGAGGGAGAAGTGGCGATTATGTTTAGACTTTCTCGGAACTGCTTCAAATCAACTAGATATCTTTGTGCTGTAAATCTCCCAACAGCCAAACGCAAAAGCAGCAAACATCTCGCTGTATGTCCCACATCCAAAGTGCCAAGAGAGAGCTTGCTCTCCCTGTCTTTGAGTACTGTTTTCGCTGTGCCGGTTACCTCTTTGCTAACATTCTCTTCAGCGCTGCAGGGAAACCAGGAACCACGTGGAGAAGGCACCCACACTGAAAGTGCCTGGAGGGAACATTGGGGCTTCTTCTCAGTGTCTCTGACATAGGGTTTCACTGTCCCGGGAAAGTCTCTGCTAACACCCTGCAGAGCGCTGTGCCCAATCTACAGAAACGTCTTGCGGTATCTCCTACAGGGAAAGTGCCAGGAGGGAATTGTCGAGCTTGTTCTCAGTGTCTCTGAGAATTGCTCTGATTATCCCTGTGACCTCTTTGCTAAGACTCTCCAGAGAGCCGTCCTCAAAACCAACACACATCTTGACATATCTCCCTCATTGATCGCAGTGTCTCCAGGAACGGCATTCAAGGAGCCAGGAACTTTTCTCCCTACACTGTCCATTGAGTTGTCCTCAAAACCAATATACATCCTGCTATATCTCCCACATGGAAAGTGCCAGGAGGGAGAAGTGGCGATTATGTTTAGACTTTCTCGGAACTGCTTCAAATCAACTAGATATCTTTGTGCTGTAAATCTCCCAACAGCCAAACACAAAAGCAGCAAACATCTCGCTGTATGTCCCACATCCAAAGTGCCAAGAGAGAGCTTGCTCTCCCTGTCTTTGAGTACTGTTTTCGCTGTGCCGGTTACCTCTTTGCTAACATTCTCTTCAGCGCTGCAGGGAAACCAGGAACCACGTGGAGAAGGCACCCACACTGAAAGTGCCTGGAGGGAACATTGGGGCTTCTTCTCAGTGTCTCTGACATAGGGTTTCACTGTCCCGGGAAAGTCTCTGCTAACACCCTGCAGAGCGCTGTGCCCAATCTACAGAAACGTCTTGCGGTATCTCCTACAGGGAAAGTGCCAGGAGGGAATTGTCGAGCTTGTTCTCAGTGTCTCTGAGAATTGCTCTGATTATCCCTGTGACCTCTTTGCTAAGACTCTCCAGAGAGCCGTCCTCAAAACCAACACACATCTTGACATATCTCCCTCATTGATCGCAGTGTCTCCAGGAACGGCATTCAAGGAGCCAGGAACTTTTCTCCCTACACTGTCCATTGAGTTGTCCTCAAAACCAATATACATCCTGCTATATCTCCCACATGGAAAGTGCCAGGAGGGAGAAGTGGCGATTATGTTTAGACTTTCTCGGAACTGCTTCAAATCAACTAGATATCTTTGTGCTGTAAATCTCCCAACAGCCAAACGCAAAAGCAGCAAACATCTCGCTGTATGTCCCACATCCAAAGTGCCAAGAGAGAGCTTGCTCTCCCTGTCTTTGAGTACTGTTTTCGCTGTGCCGGTTACCTCTTTGCTAACATTCTCTTCAGCGCTGCAGGGAAACCAGGAACCACGTGGAGAAGGCACCCACACTGAAAGTGCCTGGAGGGAACATTGGGGCTTCTTCTCAGTGTCTCTGACATAGGGTTTCACTGTCCCGGGAAAGTCTCTGCTAACACCCTGCAGAGCGCTGTGCCCAATCTACAGAAACGTCTTGCGGTATCTCCTACAGGGAAAGTGCCAGGAGGGAACTGTCCATCTTGTTCTCAGTGTCTCTGAGAATTGCTCTGATTATCCCTGTGACCTCTTTGCTAAGACTCTCCAGAGAGCCGTCCTCAAAACCAACACACATCTTGACATATCTCCCTCATTGATCGCAGTGTCTCCAGGAACGGCATTCAAGGAGCCAGGAACTTTTCTCCCTACACTGTCCATTGAGTTGTCCTCAAAACCAATATACATCCTGCTATATCTCCCACATGGAAAGTGCCAGGAGGGAGAAGTGGCGATTATGTTTAGACTTTCTCGGAACTGCTTCAAATCAACTAGATAACTTTGTGCTGTAAATCTCCCAACAGCCAAAGGCAAAAGCAGCAAACATCTCGCTGTATGTCCCACATCCAAAGTGCCAAGAGAGAGCTTGCTCTCCCTGTCTTTGAGTACTGTTTTCGCTGTGCCGGTTACCTCTTTGCTAACATTCTCTTCAGCGCTGCAGGGAAACCAGGAACCACGTGGAGAAGGCACCCACACTGAAAGTGCCTGGAGGGAACATTGGGGCTTCTTCTCAGTGTCTCTGACATAGGGTTTCACTGTCCCGGGAAAGTCTCTGCTAACACCCTGCAGAGCGCTGTGCCCAATCTACAGAAACGTCTTGCGGTATCTCCTACAGGGAAAGTGCCAGGAGGGAACTGTCCATCTTGTTCTCAGTGTCTCTGAGAATTGCTCTGATTATCCCTGTGACCTCTTTGCTAAGACTCTCCAGAGAGCCGTCCTCAAAACCAACACACATCTTGACATATCTCCCACATTGATCGCAGTGTCTCCAGGAACGGCATTCAAGGAGCCAGGAACTTTTCTCCCTACACTGTCCATTGAGTTGTCCTCAAAACCAATATACATCCTGCTATATCTCCCACATGGAAAGTGCCAGGAGGGAGAAGTGGCGATTATGTTTAGACTTTCTCGGAACTGCTTCAAATCAACTAGATATCTTTGTGCTGTAAATCTCCCAACAGCCAAACGCAAAAGCAGCAAACATCTCGCTGTATGTCCCACATCCAAAGTGCCAAGAGAGAGCTTGCTCTCCCTGTCTTTGAGTACTGTTTTCGCTGTGCCGGTTACCTCTTTGCTAACATTCTCTTCAGCGCTGCAGGGAAACCAGGAACCACGTGGAGAAGGCACCCACACTGAAAGTGCCTGGAGGGAACATTGGGGCTTCTTCTCAGTGTCTCTGACATAGGGTTTCACTGTCCCGGGAAAGTCTCTGCTAACACCCTGCAGAGCGCTGTGCCCAATCTACAGAAACGTCTTGCGGTATCTCCTACAGGGAAAGTGCCAGGAGGGAACTGTCCATCTTGTTCTCAGTGTCTCTGAGAATTGCTCTGATTATCCCTGTGACCTCTTTGCTAAGACTCTCCAGAGAGCCGTCCTCAAAACAAACACACATCTTGACATATCTCCCACATTGATCGCAGTGTCTCCAGGAACGGCATTCAAGGAGCCAGGAACTTTTCTCCCTACACTGTCCATTGAGTTGTCCTCAAAACCAATATACATCCTGCTATATCTCCCACATGGAAAGTGCCAGGAGGGAGAAGTGGCGATTATGTTTAGACTTTCTCGGAACTGCTTCAAATCAACTAGATATCTTTGTGCTGTAAATCTCCCAACAGCCAAACGCAAAAGCAGCAAACATCTCGCTGTATGTCCCACATCCAAAGTGCCAAGAGAGAGCTTGCTCTCCCTGTCTTTGAGTACTGTTTTCGCTGTGCCGGTTACCTCTTTGCTAACATTCTCTTCAGCGCTGCAGGGAAACCAGGAACCACGTGGAGAAGGCACCCACACTGAAAGTGCCTGGAGGGAACATTGGGGCTTCTTCTCAGTGTCTCTGACATAGGGTTTCACTGTCCCGGGAAAGTCTCTGCTAACACCCTGCAGAGCGCTGTGCCCAATCTACAGAAACGTCTTGCGGTATCTCCTACAGGGAAAGTGCCAGGAGGGAATTGTCGAGCTTGTTCTCAGTGTCTCTGAGAATTGCTCTGATTATCCCTGTGACCTCTTTGCTAAGACTCTCCAGAGAGCCGTCCTCAAAACAAACACACATCTTGACATATCTCCCACATTGATCGCAGTGTCTCCAGGAACGGCATTCAAGGAGCCAGGAACTTTTCTCCCTACACTGTCCATTGAGTTGTCCTCAAAACCAATATACATCCTGCTATATCTCCCACATGGAAAGTGCCAGGAGGGAGAAGTGGCGATTATGTTTAGACTTTCTCGGAACTGCTTCAAATCAACTAGATATCTTTGTGCTGTAAATCTCCCAACAGCCAAACGCAAAAGCAGCAAACATCTCGCTGTATGTCCCACATCCAAAGTGCCAAGAGAGAGCTTGCTCTCCCTGTCTTTGAGTACTGTTTTCGCTGTGCCGGTTACCTCTTTGCTAACATTCTCTTCAGCGCTGCAGGGAAACCAGGAACCACGTGGAGAAGGCACCCACACTGAAAGTGCCTGGAGGGAACATTGGGGCTTCTTCTCAGTGTCTCTGACATAGGGTTTCACTGTCCCGGGAAAGTCTCTGCTAACACCCTGCAGAGCGCTGTGCCCAATCTACAGAAACGTCTTGCGGTATCTCCTACAGGGAAAGTGCCAGGAGGGAACTGTCCATCTTGTTCTCAGTGTCTCTGAGAATTGCTCTGATTATCCCTGTGACCTCTTTGCTAAGACTCTCCAGAGAGCCGTCCTCAAAACCAACACACGTCTTGACATATCTCCCACATTGATCGCAGTGTCTCCAGGAACGGCATTCAAGGAGCCAGGAACTTTTCTCCCTACACTGTCCATTGAGTTGTCCTCAAAACCAAGATACATCCTGCTATATCTCCCACATGGAAAGTGCCAGGAGGGAGAAGTGGCGATTATGTTTAGACTTTCTCGGAACTGCTTCAAATCAACTAGATATCTTTGTGCTGTAAATCTCCCAACAGCCAAACGCAAAAGCAGCAAACATCTCGCTGTATGTCCCACATCCAAAGTGCCAAGAGAGAGCTTGCTCTCCCTGTCTTTGAGTACTGTTTTCGCTGTGCCGGTTACCTCTTTGCTAACATTCTCTTCAGCGCTGCAGGGAAACCAGGAACCACGTGGAGAAGGCACCCACACTGAAAGTGCCTGGAGGGAACATTGGGGCTTCTTCTCAGTGTCTCTGACATAGGGTTTCACTGTCCCGGGAAAGTCTCTGCTAACACCCTGCAGAGCGCTGTGCCCAATCTACAGAAACGTCTTGCGGTATCTCCTACAGGGAAAGTGCCAGGAGGGAACTGTCCATCTTGTTCTCAGTGTCTCTGAGAATTGCTCTGATTATCCCTGTGACCTCTTTGCTAAGACTCTCCAGAGAGCCGTCCTCAAAACCAACACACATCTTGACATATCTCCCTCATTGATCGCAGTGTCTCCAGGAACGGCATTCAAGGAGCCAGGAACTTTTCTCCCTACACTGTCCATTGAGTTGTCCTCAAAACCAATATACATCCTGCTATATCTCCCACATGGAAAGTGCCAGGAGGGAGAAGTGGCGATTATGTTTAGACTTTCTCGGAACTGCTTCAAATCAACTAGATATCTTTGTGCTGTAAATCTCCCAACAGCCAAACGCAAAAGCAGCAAACATCTCGCTGTATGTCCCACATCCAAAGTGCCAAGAGAGAGCTTGCTCTCCCTGTCTTTGAGTACTGTTTTCGCTGTGCCGGTTACCTCTTTGCTAACATTCTCTTCAGCGCTGCAGGGAAACCAGGAACCACGTGGAGAAGGCACCCACACTGAAAGTGCCTGGAGGGAACATTGGGGCTTCTTCTCAGTGTCTCTGACATAGGGTTTCACTGTCCCGGGAAAGTCTCTGCTAACACCCTGCAGAGCGCTGTGCCCAATCTACAGAAACGTCTTGCGGTATCTCCTACAGGGAAAGTGCCAGGAGGGAATTGTCGAGCTTGTTCTCAGTGTCTCTGAGAATTGCTCTGATTATCCCTGTGACCTCTTTGCTAAGACTCTCCAGAGAGCCGTCCTCAAAACCAACACACATCTTGACATATCTCCCACATTGATCGCAGTGTCTCCAGGAACGGCATTCAAGGAGCCAGGAACTTTTCTCCCTACACTGTCCATTGAGTTGTCCTCAAAACCAATATACATCCTGCTATATCTCCCACATGGAAAGTGCCAGGAGGGAGAAGTGGCGATTATGTTTAGACTTTCTCGGAACTGCTTCAAATCAACTAGATATCTTTGTGCTGTAAATCTCCCAACAGCCAAACGCAAAAGCAGCAAACATCTCGCTGTATGTCCCACATCCAAAGTGCCAAGAGAGAGCTTGCTCTCCCTGTCTTTGAGTACTGTTTTCGCTGTGCCGGTTACCTCTTTGCTAACATTCTCTTCAGCGCTGCAGGGAAACCAGGAACCACGTGGAGAAGGCACCCACACTGAAAGTGCCTGGAGGGAACATTGGGGCTTCTTCTCAGTGTCTCTGACATAGGGTTTCACTGTCCCGGGAAAGTCTCTGCTAACACCCTGCAGAGCGCTGTGCCCAATCTACAGAAACGTCTTGCGGTATCTCCTACAGGGAAAGTGCCAGGAGGGAATTGTCGAGCTTGTTCTCAGTGTCTCTGAGAATTGCTCTGATTATCCCTGTGACCTCTTTGCTAAGACTCTCCAGAGAGCCGTCCTCAAAACCAACACACATCTTGACATATCTCCCACATTGATCGCAGTGTCTCCAGGAACGGCATTCAAGGAGCCAGGAACTTTTCTCCCTACACTGTCCATTGAGTTGTCCTCAAAACCAATATACATCCTGCTATATCTCCCACATGGAAAGTGCCAGGAGGGAGAAGTGGCGATTATGTTTAGACTTTCTCGGAACTGCTTCAAATCAACTAGATATCTTTGTGCTGTAAATCTCCCAACAGCCAAACGCAAAAGCAGCAAACATCTCGCTGTATGTCCCACATCCAAAGTGCCAAGAGAGAGCTTGCTCTCCCTGTCTTTGAGTACTGTTTTCGCTGTGCCGGTTACCTCTTTGCTAACATTCTCTTCAGCGCTGCAGGGAAACCAGGAACCACGTGGAGAAGGCACCCACACTGAAAGTGCCTGGAGGGAACATTGGGGCTTCTTCTCAGTGTCTCTGACATAGGGTTTCACTGTCCCGGGAAAGTCTCTGCTAACACCCTGCAGAGCGCTGTGCCCAATCTACAGAAACGTCTTGCGGTATCTCCTACAGGGAAAGTGCCAGGAGGGAATTGTCGAGCTTGTTCTCAGTGTCTCTGAGAATTGCTCTGATTATCCCTGTGACCTCTTTGCTAAGACTCTCCAGAGAGCCGTCCTCAAAACCAACACACATCTTGACATATCTCCCACATTGATCGCAGTGTCTCCAGGAACGGCATTCAAGGAGCCAGGAACTTTTCTCCCTACACTGTCCATTGAGTTGTCCTCAAAACCAATATACATCCTGCTATATCTCCCACATGGAAAGTGCCAGGAGGGAGAAGTGGCGATTATGTTTAGACTTTCTCGGAACTGCTTCAAATCAACTAGATAACTTTGTGCTGTAAATCTCCCAACAGCCAAACGCAAAAGCAGCAAACATCTCGCTGTATGTCCCACATCCAAAGTGCCAAGAGAGAGCTTGCTCTCCCTGTCTTTGAGTACTGTTTTCGCTGTGCCGGTTACCTCTTTGCTAACATTCTCTTCAGCGCTGCAGGGAAACCAGGAACCACGTGGAGAAGGCACCCACACTGAAAGTGCCTGGAGGGAACATTGGGGCTTCTTCTCAGTGTCTCTGACATAGGGTTTCACTGTCCCGGGAAAGTCTCTGCTAACACCCTGCAGAGCGCTGTGCCCAATCTACAGAAACGTCTTGCGGTATCTCCTACAGGGAAAGTGCCAGGAGGGAACTGTCCATCTTGTTCTCAGTGTCTCTGAGAATTGCTCTGATTATCCCTGTGACCTCTTTGCTAAGACTCTCCAGAGAGCCGTCCTCAAAACCAACACACATCTTGACATATCTCCCACATTGATCGCAGTGTCTCCAGGAACGGCATTCAAGGAGCCAGGAACTTTTCTCCCTACACTGTCCATTGAGTTGTCCTCAAAACCAATATACATCCTGCTATATCTCCCACATGGAAAGTGCCAGGAGGGAGAAGTGGCGATTATGTTTAGACTTTCTCGGAACTGCTTCAAATCAACTAGATATCTTTGTGCTGTAAATCTCCCAACAGCCAAACGCAAAAGCAGCAAACATCTCGCTGTATGTCCCACATCCAAAGTGCCAAGAGAGAGCTTGCTCTCCCTGTCTTTGAGTACTGTTTTCGCTGTGCCGGTTACCTCTTTGCTAACATTCTCTTCAGCGCTGCAGGGAAACCAGGAACCACGTGGAGAAGGCACCCACACTGAAAGTGCCTGGAGGGAACATTGGGGCTTCTTCTCAGTGTCTCTGACATAGGGTTTCACTGTCCCGGGAAAGTCTCTGCTAACACCCTGCAGAGCGCTGTGCCCAATCTACAGAAACGTCTTGCGGTATCTCCTACAGGGAAAGTGCCAGGAGGGAATTGTCGAGCTTGTTCTCAGTGTCTCTGAGAATTGCTCTGATTATCCCTGTGACCTCTTTGCTAAGACTCTCCAGAGAGCCGTCCTCAAAACAAACACACATCTTGACATATCTCCCACATTGATCGCAGTGTCTCCAGGAACGGCATTCAAGGAGCCAGGAACTTTTCTCCTACACTGTCCATTGAGTTGTCCTCAAAACCAATATACATCCTGCTATATCTCCCACATGGAAAGTGCCAGGAGGGAGAAGTGGCGATTATGTTTAGACTTTCTCGGAACTGCTTCAAATCAACTAGATATCTTTGTGCTGTAAATCTCCCAACAGCCAAACGCAAAAGCAGCAAACATCTCGCTGTATGTCCCACATCCAAAGTGCCAAGAGAGAGCTTGCTCTCCCTGTCTTTGAGTACTGTTTTCGCTGTGCCGGTTACCTCTTTGCTAACATTCTCTTCAGCGCTGCAGGGAAACCAGGAACCACGTGGAGAAGGCACCCACACTGAAAGTGCCTGGAGGGAACATTGGGGCTTCTTCTCAGTGTCTCTGACATAGGGTTTCACTGTCCCGGGAAAGTCTCTGCTAACACCCTGCAGAGCGCTGTGCCCAATCTACAGAAACGTCTTGCGGTATCTCCTACAGGGAAAGTGCCAGGAGGGAATTGTCGAGCTTGTTCTCAGTGTCTCTGAGAATTGCTCTGATTATCCCTGTGACCTCTTTGCTAAGACTCTCCAGAGAGCCGTCCTCAAAACCAACACACATCTTGACATATCTCCCACATTGATCGCAGTGTCTCCAGGAACGGCATTCAAGGAGCCAGGAACTTTTCTCCCTACACTGTCCATTGAGTTGTCCTCAAAACCAATATACATCCTGCTATATCTCCCACATGGAAAGTGCCAGGAGGGAGAAGTGGCGATTATGTTTAGACTTTCTCGGAACTGCTTCAAATCAACTAGATATCTTTGTGCTGTAAATCTCCCAACAGCCAAACGCAAAAGCAGCAAACATCTCGCTGTATGTCCCACATCCAAAGTGCCAAGAGAGAGCTTGCTCTCCCTGTCTTTGAGTACTGTTTTCGCTGTGCCGGTTACCTCTTTGCTAACATTCTCTTCAGCGCTGCAGGGAAACCAGGAACCACGTGGAGAAGGCACCCACACTGAAAGTGCCTGGAGGGAACATTGGGGCTTCTTCTCAGTGTCTCTGACATAGGGTTTCACTGTCCCGGGAAAGTCTCTGCTAACACCCTGCAGAGCGCTGTGCCCAATCTACAGAAACGTCTTGCGGTATCTCCTACAGGGAAAGTGCCAGGAGGGAATTGTCGAGCTTGTTCTCAGTGTCTCTGAGAATTGCTCTGATTATCCCTGTGACCTCTTTGCTAAGACTCTCCAGAGAGCCGTCCTCAAAACCAACACACATCTTGACATATCTCCCACATTGATCGCAGTGTCTCCAGGAACGGCATTCAAGGAGCCAGGAACTTTTCTCCCTACACTGTCCATTGAGTTGTCCTCAAAACCAATATACATCCTGCTATATCTCCCACATGGAAAGTGCCAGGAGGGAGAAGTGGCGATTATGTTTAGACTTTCTCGGAACTGCTTCAAATCAACTAGATATCTTTGTGCTGTAAATCTCCCAACAGCCAAACGCAAAAGCAGCAAACATCTCGCTGTATGTCCCACATCCAAAGTGCCAAGAGAGAGCTTGCTCTCCCTGTCTTTGAGTACTGTTTTCGCTGTGCCGGTTACCTCTTTGCTAACATTCTCTTCAGCGCTGCAGGGAAACCAGGAACCACGTGGAGAAGGCACCCACACTGAAAGTGCCTGGAGGGAACATTGGGGCTTCTTCTCAGTGTCTCTGACATAGGGTTTCACTGTCCCGGGAAAGTCTCTGCTAACACCCTGCAGAGCGCTGTGCCCAATCTACAGAAACGTCTTGCGGTATCTCCTACAGGGAAAGTGCCAGGAGGGAATTGTCGAGCTTGTTCTCAGTGTCTCTGAGAATTGCTCTGATTATCCCTGTGACCTCTTTGCTAAGACTCTCCAGAGAGCCGTCCTCAAAACCAACACACATCTTGACATATCTCCCACATTGATCGCAGTGTCTCCAGGAACGGCATTCAAGGAGCCAGGAACTTTTCTCCCTACACTGTCCATTGAGTTGTCCTCAAAACCAATATACATCCTGCTATATCTCCCACATGGAAAGTGCCAGGAGGGAGAAGTGGCGATTATGTTTAGACTTTCTCGGAACTGCTTCAAATCAACTAGATATCTTTGTGCTGTAAATCTCCCAACAGCCAAACGCAAAAGCAGCAAACATCTCGCTGTATGTCCCACATCCAAAGTGCCAAGAGAGAGCTTGCTCTCCCTGTCTTTGAGTACTGTTTTCGCTGTGCCGGTTACCTCTTTGCTAACATTCTCTTCAGCGCTGCAGGGAAACCAGGAACCACGTGGAGAAGGCACCCACACTGAAAGTGCCTGGAGGGAACATTGGGGCTTCTTCTCAGTGTCTCTGACATAGGGTTTCACTGTCCCGGGAAAGTCTCTGCTAACACCCTGCAGAGCGCTGTGCCCAATCTACAGAAACGTCTTGCGGTATCTCCTACAGGGAAAGTGCCAGGAGGGAATTGTCGAGCTTGTTCTCAGTGTCTCTGAGAATTGCTCTGATTATCCCTGTGACCTCTTTGCTAAGACTCTCCAGAGAGCCGTCCTCAAAACCAACACACATCTTGACATATCTCCCACATTGATCGCAGTGTCTCCAGGAACGGCATTCAAGGAGCCAGGAACTTTTCTCCCTACACTGTCCATTGAGTTGTCCTCAAAACCAATATACATCCTGCTATATCTCCCACATGGAAAGTGCCAGGAGGGAGAAGTGGCGATTATGTTTAGACTTTCTCGGAACTGCTTCAAATCAACTAGATATCTTTGTGCTGTAAATCTCCCAACAGCCAAACGCAAAAGCAGCAAACATCTCGCTGTATGTCCCACATCCAAAGTGCCAAGAGAGAGCTTGCTCTCCCTGTCTTTGAGTACTGTTTTCGCTGTGCCGGTTACCTCTTTGCTAACATTCTCTTCAGCGCTGCAGGGAAACCAGGAACCACGTGGAGAAGGCACCCACACTGAAAGTGCCTGGAGGGAACATTGGGGCTTCTTCTCAGTGTCTCTGACATAGGGTTTCACTGTCCCGGGAAAGTCTCTGCTAACACCCTGCAGAGCGCTGTGCCCAATCTACAGAAACGTCTTGCGGTATCTCCTACAGGGAAAGTGCCAGGAGGGAACTGTCCATCTTGTTCTCAGTGTCTCTGAGAATTGCTCTGATTATCCCTGTGACCTCTTTGCTAAGACTCTCCAGAGAGCCGTCCTCAAAACCAACACACATCTTGACATATCTCCCTCATTGATCGCAGTGTCTCCAGGAACGGCATTCAAGGAGCCAGGAACTTTTCTCCCTACACTGTCCATTGAGTTGTCCTCAAAACCAATATACATCCAGCTATATCTCCCACATGGAAAGTGCCAGGAGGGAGAAGTGGCGATTATGTTTAGACTTTCTCGGAACTGCTTCAAATCAACTAGATATCTTTGTGCTGTAAATCTCCCAACAGCCAAACGCAAAAGCAGCAAACATCTCGCTGTATGTCCCACATCCAAAGTGCCAAGAGAGAGCTTGCTCTCCCTGTCTTTGAGTACTGTTTTCGCTGTGCCGGTTACCTCTTTGCTAACATTCTCTTCAGCGCTGCAGGGAAACCAGGAACCACGTGGAGAAGGCACCCACACTGAAAGTGCCTGGAGGGAACATTGGGGCTTCTTCTCAGTGTCTCTGACATAGGGTTTCACTGTCCCGGGAAAGTCTCTGCTAACACCCTGCAGAGCGCTGTGCCCAATCTACAGAAACGTCTTGCGGTATCTCCTACAGGGAAAGTGCCAGGAGGGAATTGTCGAGCTTGTTCTCAGTGTCTCTGAGAATTGCTCTGATTATCCCTGTGACCTCTTTGCTAAGACTCTCCAGAGAGCCGTCCTCAAAACCAACACACATCTTGACATATCTCCCACATTGATCGCAGTGTCTCCAGGAACGGCATTCAAGGAGCCAGGAACTTTTCTCCCTACACTGTCCATTGAGTTGTCCTCAAAACCAATATACATCCTGCTATATCTCCCACATGGAAAGTGCCAGGAGGGAGAAGTGGCGATTATGTTTAGACTTTCTCGGAACTGCTTCAAATCAACTAGATATCTTTGTGCTGTAAATCTCCCAACAGCCAAACGCAAAAGCAGCAAACATCTCGCTGTATGTCCCACATCCAAAGTGCCAAGAGAGAGCTTGCTCTCCCTGTCTTTGAGTACTGTTTTCGCTGTGCCGGTTACCTCTTTGCTAACATTCTCTTCAGCGCTGCAGGGAAACCAGGAACCACGTGGAGAAGGCACCCACACTGAAAGTGCCTGGAGGGAACATTGGGGCTTCTTCTCAGTGTCTCTGACATAGGGTTTCACTGTCCCGGGAAAGTCTCTGCTAACACCCTGCAGAGCGCTGTGCCCAATCTACAGAAACGTCTTGCGGTATCTCCTACAGGGAAAGTGCCAGGAGGGAATTGTCGAGCTTGTTCTCAGTGTCTCTGAGAATTGCTCTGATTATCCCTGTGACCTCTTTGCTAAGACTCTCCAGAGAGCCGTCCTCAAAACCAACACACATCTTGACATATCTCCCACATTGATCGCAGTGTCTCCAGGAACGGCATTCAAGGAGCCAGGAACTTTTCTCCCTACACTGTCCATTGAGTTGTCCTCAAAACCAATATACATCCTGCTATATCTCCCACATGGAAAGTGCCAGGAGGGAGAAGTGGCGATTATGTTTAGACTTTCTCGGAACTGCTTCAAATCAACTAGATATCTTTGTGCTGTAAATCTCCCAACAGCCAAACGCAA
>NW_026961165.1:525000-528000 GCF_963924245.1 Chroicocephalus ridibundus | reverse complement strand
CTAACCCTAACCCTAACCCTAACCCTAACCCTAACCCTAACCCTAACCCTAACCCTAACCCTAACCCTAACCCTAACCCTAACCCTAACCCTAACCCTAACCCTAACCCTAACCCTAACCCTAACCCTAACCCTAACCCTAACCCTAACCCTAACCCTAACCCTAACCCTAACCCTAACCCTAACCCTAACCCTAACCCCTAACCCTAACCCTAACCCTAACCCTAACCCTAACCCTAACCCTAACCCTAACCCTAACCCTAACCCTAACCCTAACCCTAACCCTAACCCTAACCCTAACCCTAACCCTAACCCTAACCCTAACCCTAACCCCTAACCCTAACCCTAACCCTAACCCTAACCCTAACCCTAACCCTAACCCTAACCCCTAACCCTAACCCTAACCCTAACCCTAACCCTAACCCTAACCCTAACCCTAACCCTAACCCTAACCCTAACCCTAACCCTAACCCTAACCCTAACCCTAACCTAACCCTAACCCTAACCCTAACCCTAACCCTAACCCTAACCCTAACCCTAACCCTAACCTAACCCTAACCCTAACCCTAACCCTAACCCTAACCCTAACCCTAACCCTAACCCTAACCCTAACCCTAACCCTAACCCTAACCCTAACCCTAACCCTAACCCTAACCCTAACCCTAACCCTAACCTAACCCTAACCCTAACCCTAACCCTAACCCTAACCCTAACCCTAACCCTAACCCTAACCCTAACCCTAACCCTAACCCTAACCCTAACCCTAACCCTAACCCTAACCCTAACCCTAACCCTAACCCTAACCAACCCTAACCCTAACCCTAACCCTAACCCTAACCCTAACCCTAACCCTAACCCTAACCCTAACCCTAACCCTAACCCTAACCCTAACCCTAACCCTAACCCTAACCCTAACCCTAACCCTAACCCTAACCCTAACCCTAACCCTAACCCTAACCCTAACCCTAACCCTAACCCTAACCCTAACCCTAACCCTAACCCTAACCCTAACCCTAACCCTAACCCTAACCCTAACCCTAACCCTAACCCTAACCCTAACCCTAACCCTAACCCTAACCCTAACCCTAACCCTAACCCTAACCTAACCCTAACCCTAACCCTAACCCTAACCCTAACCCTAACCCTAACCCTAACCCTAACCCTAACCCTAACCCTAACCCTAACCCTAACCCTAACCCTAACCCTAACCCTAACCCTAACCCTAACCCTAACCCTAACCCTAACCCTAACCCTAACCCTAACCCTAACCCTAACCCTAACCCTAACCCTAACCCTAACCCTAACCCTAACCCTAACCCTAACCCTAACCCTAACCCTAACCCTAACCCTAACCCTAACCCTAACCCTAACCCTAACCCTAACCCTAACCCTAACCCTAACCCTAACCCTAACCCTAACCCTAACCCTAACCCTAACCCTAACCCTAACCCTAACCCTAACCCTAACCCTAACCCTAACCCTAACCCTAACCCTAACCCTAACCCTAACCCTAACCCTAACCCTAACCCTAACCCTAACCCTAACCCTAACCCTAACCCTAACCCTAACCCTAACCCTAACCCTAACCCTAACCCTAACCCTAACCCTAACCCTAACCCTAACCCTAACCCTAACCCTAACCCTAACCCTAACCCTAACCCTAACCCTAACCCTAACCCTAACCCTAACCCTAACCCTAACCCTAACCCTAACCCTAACCCTAACCCTAACCCTAACCCTAACCCTAACCCTAACCCTAACCCTAACCCTAACCCTAACCCTAACCCTAACCCTAACCCTAACCCTAACCCTAACCCTAACCCTAACCCTAACCCTAACCCTAACCCTAACCCTAACCCTAACCCTAACCCTAACCCTAACCCTAACCCTAACCCTAACCCTAACCCTAACCCTAACCCTAACCCTAACCCTAACCCTAACCCTAACCCTAACCCTAACCCTAACCCTAACCCTAACCCTAACCCTAACCCTAACCCTAACCCTAACCCTAACCCTAACCCTAACCCTAACCCTAACCCTAACCCTAACCCTAACCCTAACCCTAACCCTAACCCTAACCCTAACCCTAACCCTAACCCTAACCCTAACCCTAACCCTAACCCTAACCCTAACCCTAACCCTAACCCTAACCCTAACCCTAACCCTAACCCTAACCCTAACCCTAACCCTAACCCTAACCCTAACCCTAACCCTAACCCTAACCCTAACCCTAACCCTAACCCTAACCCTAACCCTAACCCTAACCCTAACCCTAACCCTAACCCTAACCCTAACCCTAACCCTAACCCTAACCCTAACCCTAACCCTAACCCTAACCCTAACCCTAACCCTAACCCTAACCCTAACCCTAACCCTAACCCTAACCCTAACCCTAACCCTAACCCTAACCCTAACCCTAACCCTAACCCTAACCCTAACCCTAACCCTAACCCTAACCCTAACCCTAACCCTAACCCTAACCCTAACCCTAACCCTAACCCTAACCCTAACCCTAACCCTAACCCTAACCCTAACCCTAACCCTAACCCTAACCCTAACCCTAACCCTAACCCTAACCCTAACCCTAACCCTAACCCTAACCCTAACCCTAACCCTAACCCTAACCCTAACCCTAACCCTAACCCTAACCCTAACCCTAACCCTAACCCTAACCCTAACCCTAACCCTAACCCTAACCCTAACCCTAACCCTAACCCTAACCCTAACCCTAACCCTAACCCTAACCCTAACCCTAACCCTAACCCTAACCCTAACCCTAACCCTAACCCTAACCCTAACCCTAACCCTAACCCTAACCCTAACCCTAACCCTAACCCTAACCCTAACCCTAACCCTAACCCTAACCCTAACCCTAACCCTAACCCTAACCCTAACCCTAACCCTAACCCTAACCCTAACCCTAACCCTAACCCTAACCCTAACCCTAACCCTAACCCTAACCCTAACCCTAACCCTAACCCTAACCCTAACCCTAACCCTA